>NW_024427560.1:0-134022 GCF_017639655.2 Falco naumanni
AGGGAGGAGAACATGGAAGAGCTGAAAGCTTAAGTGTGGGCAGCAGCCTGCCTGGTGAGCAAGCAGGAGCCCTGACCTCTGGCTGAGAGCACCTGCAAGGCTGCGCGACGTGACCACTGGCTCCTGCCCACCTTGGGCAAGGCTGAGGGATGGCTGTGGGCAACATGTGCCTTGTCAGTCTGCTGCTCCTCTTCCCTCAGGGTGGCCGAGAAGTTGCCTGTGACCAATCTGCTCCTTCTGAAGCGGCTGCTGGCTCTCCTCCAGCACATCGGCTGCAATGCAGCCAGCAGCAAGATGAGCTGCAGCAACCTGGCTGTCTGTGTTGGGCCCAACCTGCTGGGCCCACCTGACGAGGGCCTGCTCCCACTGGCCAGCCTGGAGGCCACTGGAGGCAATGCTGGAGGTCACTGGGAAGGTACTGGTGCTGTAGTGAGCTGCAGAGCTGCAGCCTTTGCGGCGCCTCTGGGCTTGGCTGCACAGAGGTCTCCGGATGCCTCCTCCCTTGGGCAGATGCTGCTGGGGTGGCTGCCTGCAAGAGCAGCCCCACAGCCACCGCCTTCTGTGCAGAGGCAAGGCGCAGGAGAGGCAGGGGCTGCCTGGTCATTTTCAGGCAGCTGGGTTGAAACCAGGGCTTTGACGTGTGCAGGTGAAGGTGCCGGTGGAGTTTCTGGTGGAGAACTGTGGCAAAATCTTTGGGGAGGAAACAAGTGACCCCCCGTGCCCAGCAGCCGAGGAGTGGCTGCCAAGCAGAGATCCAGAGGTAAGAGGCAGTGGGGCTGAGGGTTGTCACAGGTTGGGGCTTGGGATGCCAGAACCCTCAGCGTCGTTTCTGGCGGGGATGGGCATCGTGTGTGGTCCTCTCAGCCCTGCTTGTCTCATGGCCTCTCTTTGCCCCTGCCTCTTGGGGCATGAACACTTTGCTCAGCAAGATGAGCTGAGGCCTGCAGGCAGGGCACAGGAGGGCTGAAAACAGAAGTGGTGGAGGGCTGCAGGTGGGGTTTGCTTGAGCTGGTTTTTACATCCAAGGACTCACTGTGATGCATGGGCTTTATCTTTCTAGAGCTGCATTTGGAAGAGCCAAGCGTTTGTGCAGTCGCAGAGGATACCAAGCATGCAACAGAAGCCTTGCCGCACACATCCCCCTCTCTGCTCAATGTCCTCGAAGAAGCTGAGGGAGATACGGTGGTGGAGTCTGCAACGGGAGAGGTATGTCAGCCCCCCAGCCACGGTGACAGCCTGTCTGCTGTAGGAGGGCAGTTTCTGATGAGGCCATGTCACTGCTGTGCCTGTGCCTGGCAGCAGAGCTGGGCTGTGTTTGGGCTTTTCCTCCAGCCCCTCAAGGCTGATGCATAGGAAGGGAAAGTAGCAAGATGATTCCCAAATGCACTAGGCATGTGCTTGATCAAACAAAAGGCCCACAAAATAGCTACAAAAAGACAGAGGGGGGTCGCTGCCAAGCTCAGAGGGGTTTTGCCCAGATCCTACTTTGTTAGAGCTTCATCGAGTCTGGGAGGGGGGGGTAGCAGATGACTGTGCCCTGTGGCTGATGCAAACCAGCCAAAGGGATCTCCTCTGGAGAGCTGGAGAGCTAGGGGAGCAGTTTGGCCAGCAGTTGCTTCCTACTCCAGATCGTCTCTTGCCACCTGCCAACTGCAACATTTATCTTGTAGGCACCTCCAGCTTTGCCTCCAACTGCCCCCGAGAGTGCAGCAGGCCCCCTGGGGTGTCCAGTCGATCTGGCCAGCCTTTCAGAGGACAGAAGGTAAAATGGAATCACTTTGGTTAAAATCAGAACGGACTCCAGTGGATGGTGGCTTTCCCCCTAACAAATGCCACTGTGGGATGGAAAGGTTTGCAGGCTCTCTCCAGAACAAGAAACAAAGAACAAACAAAAGGCAGCCAAAGAGAAAAGAGCCCTGGGGAGAGGACAGTGAAAGCTGCACAGAAAAGAAGAGGAAGAAGAAAGAAAAAGTGTTTGGGGCTGCACCAGTGCAAAGATGCAGGAAGGTGCAGAAGGTCAGGAAGCCCAGGTGTGTACCAAGCACTGCACCCGTCTTTCCCAACTCTCAGCACTCATCTGCGTCAGTGCAACTTGCTGGCAAGGGAGGGCGAGGGATGGTGCTGGGCAGGGTTTGGAACGAGCTCCGTGGCAGCTGCCCAGGGGCTCCCCACGGAGCCCTGCTTCATGGCACAGGGACACTACGCATCTCTGCTCCCACGCAGGCCTCTAAGGGCATTCCCCATGGGGACAAGGCACCAGAGACACCCCTTAGCTGATGGCAGCAACAGCTCTCTCTTCTGGGCCACGAAGAGTTCCTGCTGAATGCTGTTCCCCGCACAAAGGGGAACAAAGTCCTGCCTCTTCCTGCTTTCAGGGAGTTATCAGAGCTTTCTGACTCTCTCATTGCAGGTGCTGGTTCGTTCTCAGCATCTGAACCACTCTGTCTGCTGGGCCCCCACAACCATTATTACCAATAAAACATTCTTTTCTCTCTTGTGCCTGTGCCTGCCATGGGACTTTCTGGCGTGGGGAGCTGTTATCTGGGGATGAATCCTCAGGGAGGAGTTTGGGATGGTCCCTTCTCCCAGTGACCTTTCCATTGGGCATTAGGGCTGCGTTGAGGTGCTTTAGGTGCGAAACCAGAGCACAATATCACACAGGAGGGTGGCAACTGGAAGGGACCCATGGAGAACATCTGGTCCAACATCTGCTCAAGCAAGTTGCCTGGGACCATGTCCTGGCGAGGTTTGGGTATCTCTGTGCAGCAGCGCCATGAGATCAGAGCAAGGACAAGGCAGAGGCAGGCCATGGTGGCCAGGAAGGACTACAGGTGCTGATGCCGTCAGCTGCAGCTTGCTGTCCCCTGCAGCCACCCTCCTGGCGCAGTGCTTGATGGCCACTTTCCTCAGACCCCCTGAGTTCATGGCAATGGTGGAGATTAACTGCCACGCCAAACGGTATAGTTGTATCAGGTCACCAACAAGCTAACTCTTAGTTTAAATCACACCAACTATCTATGAAAGGTTATCTGAATCCCAGAGAACTAACAAGGGGGGAAAAAAATCCCCCAGAAAATACTACATATGCTCCATTTTTCACTTCCAAAGGACGCAGGGTTTGCATTATAGGTTGCAGTCCACACCTCACCCAGTGCATTTGCAAGACACCAGCTGGGAAGCCAGAACGCCTGCCCCCTCCTACCCCGAGGTGGCTGCCAAAGCAGCAGCACGGCAAGGATAGCAAGCTCCCCATCGGGCCACCTGTACCTGCCAAACCTCTGGCTGAGCACTTGCCATGATACCAAAAAACGGGCCAAAAGAAAACCCTCGTGACTTCCTTTTGCAAGTTTAGAAGGCAGGCATTCTTTATTGCAGCACTGGGCACACGGAGATTAGCATCTCAAATCACGTGCAGCCACCTGAACAGCCTTCTGCAATTCATTACAACAAAACATACATGTTCATCACATTTCTCCAAAATATAAGACATGTTATAACTACTTCCTCAAAATCGTTTAGATCTGCATAAGGCACTTGCGTATGTCACTTTGCTCCTGGGGGTCTTTCTTGGGGTCTCTCGAGACTGCTGGCGGTCAGCAAGCTCCTGAACTCCAGCTGAACTTTCTTGGGGAACGTGTGCTCTACTTGTTCCTATAGAACTTTATTTATTCTCTGTGCTGTATTGAAGGCAACACACCGTTACCCCACTACCCTCATCTATTGGTATAGCCCAGGTGCCTCAGAAAGCTTGCCACCCCTTACTGAGCTTATTCAATAGGTCGAGTTAATCATTGCTTTAGTTGCAGCCTCTCCGAGTGATTCTTTATAACTTAATCCCGTCAGCGAGGAGAAGTGTCCAGCTGTGCCACTGAAGGCAGCAGCCTCGAGTCACCAGGCTGCTCCCTAATGGAAGCAATCCTGACTGCCTGGATCTCCCCGCTGAGAGGCTGTATTTAAAAAATGAAGTGTTTTCCAGCAAGGGAAACAAGGCTTGAGCACTCATACTCTGGCTGGTGACTCTCCCAGGCAGCTGCATATTGCCAGTCCCTCAGCAGGGCAGGTGTAGCCAGAGCCCTGCCGGAGCCAGCAGCAAAACACGCTAGCCCTATTCCTGCAGGAACTACGAACACCGGGGCGGCTGCGGGGTGCTCTGCGAGTCGGGGTGTCCGGTGCCTGTGCCCAGGACACCTGCCGGCACCTCTTTCCCTCCTTAGATCTCGGCTCACCCCCAGGGCTGCCCCGGCCAGGCCTGACTCCAGCTGCCCTGGGGGCCCGGCACACCAGGGGGTTGGAGCCTCCCCACAGAACCCCCGGGCAGCCAGCAGGCAGCAGACACCCCTGCGCTGGCCTAAGGGCCTCCCACAGCCGGCCACAGGTACCCTCAGCCGGGCCACAACCCCAGCATGTGCCTGACCAGCCCAACATGGCTGCCAAGAGGCTGAGGGTAAGAAATGGCAGCTGCCAGCGCGCCCTGGGAACAACATGGCTGCCAGCAGCTCTCGGCCTACAGCTCCCAGCATGCCCCGGGAACACCATGGCCATGGGGCAGCCCAAGGCCTACAGCTCCCAGCATGCCCTGGAAAAAACCTGAGTGCCAGCAGCCCTGGGCCTACAGCTCCCAGCATGCCCTGGGAACAACCTGGCTGCCAGCAGCCCCGGGCCTACAGCTCCCAGCATGCCCTGGGAACAACATGGCCATCGGGCAGCCCCAGGCCTACAGCTCCCAGCATGCCCTGGGAACAACCTGGCTGCCAGCAGCCCACGGCCTACAGCTCCCAGCATGCCCTGGGAACAACATGGCCGTGGGGCAGCCCCGGGCCTACAGCTCCCAGCATGCCCTGGGAACAACATGGCCATGGGGCAGCCCCGCGCCTACAGCTCCCAGCATGCCCTGGGAACAACATGGCCGTGGGGCAGCCCTGGGCCTACAGCTCCCAGCATGCCCTAGGAACAACATGGCCGTGGGGCAGCCCTGGGCCTACAGCTCCCAGCATGCCCTGGGAACAACATGGCCGTGGGGCAGCCCCGGGCCTACAGCTCCCAGCATGCCCTGGGAACAACATGGGCATGGGGCAGCCCCAGGCCTACAGCTCCCAGCATGCCCTGGGAACAACATGGCCGTGGGGCAGCCCCGGGCCTACAGCTCCCAGCATGCCCTGGGAACAACATGGGCATGGGGCAGCCCCAGGCCTACAGCTCCCAGCATGCCCTGGGAACAACATGGCTGCCAGCAGCCCCGGGCATACAGCTCCCAGCATGCCCTGGGAACAACCCAGCCATGGGGCAGCCCTGGGCCTACAGCTCCCAGCATGCCCCGGGAACACCATGGCCATGGGGCAGCCCTGGGCCTACAGCTCCCAGCATGCCCTGGGAACAACCTGGCTGTGGGATGGCCCCAGGCCTACAGCTCCCAGCATGCCCCGGGGCACACCTTCTCCCAGCAGGCTATGGGACATCCCTGCCCTGCAATCCGGCCCTGTGGCTCTGCAGGCCCGGGGCCATTGCCAGCGGCTGTCCAAGCACAGATCCTGGCCCCAGAGCCCCCGTGGGGCAGGGACGAGGGGAAGGGAGGCACTGAGCGGCAGTGGAGAGGTGAGTCAAGGTGGTGGGGTGGCTGGAGAAGGACAGGAGGCGGCCAGAGGGGCAGGGGGAGCGGGAGGGGCTGGGCAGGGATGGAGAAAGGACAGGCACTGGGGAGGAGCAGGCAGAGGGTTGGAGCGGGACAGAGACAGAGGGGCAGGGGGGTGCTGCAGGGAATACAGGATCAGCAGCAGGAGAGAGGGACAGGGAGAGGAGCGGAGGGGCGGGAAGGAGGACAGAGGCACAGACCAGCACAGGCAGGGTGAGGGGACAGGATGAGCAGGCTGTGGCTTTGGCAGTGGGCGGCAAAGCTGCTTCTGTGGGTCTTTCCTTTCCCCCTCTGCCCTTATCCCCTCCCCACCCTTCCCCTCAGTGAGGCTGTGTCTGTGGTGTGCCTGCTCTGGTGAAAGGAGCTCTTGCACCAGCCTGAGGGCAAAAGAAGAGGGGCAAGGAGCAAGCTGTTGCAGTCCTTAGTTTGCAGGTTTCATATACCGTCCCTGTTCAGAAAACACAGTGTGTATGTGTGTCAGTGGTGCCGGCAGATTTTTGTTCTTTACAGCAATTTCTTTAAATACCAGACTTCATGCAGAAGGTTCACACTGTGCTTCTAGTAAACGGAATTGCTTTTATGCATGCTGTGCTTCTAGTAAATGGAATTGCTTTTATGAATGCTGCAGTCTAGAGGTGGCAAGTGCCAGGTTAGAGATGAAGATGGAAATGAAAGCAAGTGACGCACATGCAGTGGTGATCCTGCCACAAGCATGCTGTATATTGACCTCGGAGAATGCTGCAGGGACTCACAGAAGTCAAGGTTTTCAGTGCTGTTTCTGTATTTGAGACCCAAGGGGTGGTTTCCCTCTCTGTGCGTTTTTGTGCAGGCATGTGCATGGAACATAGGTGTGTCTCTGTGCCATAAGTGGGACTGATGGCAGCTTTTCATTTCATTCCAACTCAAAAGTAAAGAAAGACTGTACCTGCAAAAGAGTTCAAACAGCCGTCTTTCTTTCCCAGAGCAAGCATAGAAGCGTGGGGGAGTGGTTTACAGGTTCAGAACTTCAGCCAGCTCTGGATGGTAAACCCTCAGGAGAGGAAAGAGAAGCCCCACTTTTTAAAATACAGCTCTGCTTCCCTTAATGTGTCTTCTTGTTAGATTGTGTCGGTAGTCAGATTAAAAGCACATGATTAAACTGTGCTTGTTTATGAAGATACTTGAGGGTTACTTACTGTCTTAAACCCTCTCTTAAAGTGGGGCACTCTGTTGCCCTGTGGGAAGTACGGTGTCATGACTGGTAATTTTCCTTTTCTTCCCTAGTGTACGGATGCATTTATGAAGGCAAGTGTTGGGTCTTATTGGCGCCGCACAAGAAACCAACGTGTGAAACCCAGACATTCACTGTTAGAAACAGGAAGAAGCTATGGGCCCTTGCTTCAGATTCTGCAAAAGATGTACGAAGGCTGAGGAAAGTGGCAAAAAGGGAGGAAATGCCATAGCATAACTTTGGGATGGCAGGTGAGGTTTCCATCAGTGTTCCTCAAACTTAGCAGCCTCATTTTGTTTGCGGATGTGGTGTTGGACTCAAAATGCGAGACTAGTTTCCTTTATTGCGGGTGGTAGTGTAGCGCATTCACCTTTCATGTCCCAGGTGAAGTTGCCAAGGCTCTCATTAAACTTCTGCAGAACCCCCTCAAATTTTCCTTAGTGCGTCATTTCCTTCAACAGTCAAGTCCAGGTCTGTGGCGTACAATAACCCCTACCCCATTTGGGATCTGGATGTGGTTGATTTTTAATTCAGACTTATCTGCTGTTAGAGATTTTCGGGTTTTGGTCCAAATAGGGAAATGCTGATTGTGTGCATTCTTTTGCTTTTTCATAGTGTTGTTCCGTGTTTAGTCATTTGTTCCTTACAAAAATAGTGTATGGGTGTCTATGAAGCTGGAGGTGTTTACGTTCTTGTGGCAGAACGTAGCAGTGGAGCTATCTTGCTGTATTTAAATCAAGAGGAGTGTAATGTAACTTTACTTAAAATCTGGTCTTGGTAGGCAGATCCTACCCTGATAAGCATTAAAAAAAAAAAAAAAAAACCAAACAAAAAAAACCCCAAAACAAATCTGTGACGAGGTATAGGTGGAGCACCTGAACTGGTGCAAGGCCGCAATTCTCTCGCTGATATCCACACATTGCAGAACTGTTGCCAGCATGACCTTGAAATTGTGAGCCATTAATGTTAACTACTAGCAGCTTGTGAACCTAACAGTCAAGGTAGAAAATAGTGTCCCACTGCCACCTTTTTTAAATTTTTTATGTTTTAAAGTTTCTGATTTGATACTTTCTGATGTATTTGAAACCTGTGTCATTATCCTATGTAGTTTGTGACAAGTGTGTGGCAGATGGGCCTTTACTGCTTGGAGAGGTGGTGAGATGGAGAGTGGAGAATGGTTTTATGGCACAAGTGTAAAAGTATAAGAAGGGATTAAGAGGCTTGTGTACCTTGCTGCCAGTTCAGTGGCATGAGAATTCCTGTAATGACAAATTCCTTCTGGCTGAGTTTCCAACCAGAGCAACACTAGCAACGGATGTCGTTCCCAAATGGTGAGGTGGTTGTAAGCTTCATCAGTAGTAGAAGCTGTGGAGAAAGTCACAAATCATCTGCCGTTCTGCAAGTCAAGTGCTTGGCTCTTTTGTCACTAGTGTTGATTTAAGGGTACGTTGCTTATAAATCGCACTTGACCTTTGTAATTCTTCCTACTGCTAAGATCTCGGTGCCATCAGAGAACCATTGTGCTGTGAAGGCCCTGTAAACATACGGCAATGTTTGTGTTTATCCATTTTGCCCTCCCTTAGGTGGATTATTTTGTAATTCGAAACCTTACTGGCAGGATTTGGGGCTTTATCCTGATCAGCCATCTAAGGGCCAGCTTTCGGCTGCAGCTGCAGCATAAGTATTCAGGTGGTTTGAGCACCAAATGAAACTTCCACTTGGCTGTCATTTTGGCTTTTCCCTTCCTCTTAATTTTTATATTTTAATAAAGAGTTTTAAGTATTTGGCTTCCTTACAAAAAAAAAAAAAAAAAAAAAAAAAAAAAAAAAACAAAACAAAAAACCCAGTGCTATCCTTGTCCTGTTATGATAAACGCCTAATCTGGAGGGCAGAATGCTGAGACCACCAGGAAGATGTTGAGAGGAAGGGGAAGAATGTTAGAGCCATGAGTTGGGTGTACTTCAGCTGGCCAGATCTGAGGAGGTGGAAAAGGTGCCTCAAAGGTAGCTAGAGGGAAGCACGGGAGAGCAGCCAGAAGTGTGGTGTGGGCATACGGAAGTGTTACACTGTGGTGTGTCAGGCAAATTATTTTCAGGAACTTTCATATTTGTTGTCATTTCCCAAGCTCCTGAGGTGCAGGAATGCTGGAGGCAAGAAGCTGCCAGCATCAATTACGTGGAGAAAGAACACTTCTATCTCCATTTTACTTTCCTCACTTCTGTGTTGCGCTGGCAGGGCAGTAAAGACCCAGACCCTGACCCTGACCCTGACCCTGACCCTGACCCTGACCCTGACCCTGACCCTGTGAGTACACAGGCAGCTTGTGTGGCCAGTGCCGGTGCGGTTCTGGCACAGAGGATCAAGCGCTTCACGCTTCAGAGCTGTCAGGCTGACACTCTTCAGCACTCAATGAAGCTCTAAATTACAGCTAAAGGAAGAGAGAAATTTTGCTTCAGAGCTTGATAATGTCGTTCTGATCCATCCTTTTGCTTGTTCAGTGGCTACAGAAGGGAGCCACTGCCTTGGTAGGAGCATCCATTGAGTTCTTCCTGTGTGATATTAGAGAATCATTGTGTCTGTCTATGCATGAGATCATTACAGTAGGTGTTTTGAAGATGTTCATGTGTGGTACATAAAACCTTTGCCAGTAAAATAGTAAATCCACGCAGTGGGGTCTAAAGCACGCAGATCCAGTGCAATCCTCCAAAGAGCTTTGAAAGTCTCTCCCCGAGGGTACAGACCTGGCTGTTGGTGATTCTGTTGACCTGCCTTTTATAGCAGGTTGCTTGGAGAAGTTGCTATGACAGAAGTCGTCTTCTGGGGGCCGAATGCTGCAAATGGTAGGATGTTTAAGGAAGCAAATGAATAACCTTCAGACTTGGTTTTATTCTTTTAACAGATTGTACACAAATGGGAGGCCTGAGCAGGCTGCTTTTAGCAGGGGAACGTGACCTGACTGCACAGGAGGCAAGGAACTCTCTTCTCTCGCTGACCATGAGCCCTCAGTTTCAAGGCAGATCTGAAGAGGAATATTTGACCCGTGAGAAATGCAACTTCAGATACGTAACTCAGGTGGGACTACAGTGTGAGCCCTGTGATAGGAGCCGTGTATCCCAACCGTGAACGTAGAGGTTGGGCCCGGTTTTTAGCTTGGTTCAATCTGAACTCTGCTGACTGGTTCTGTGATCAAGTGCAGGCAAGTCTGCCCCCTGAGAGGATGTTGTCATGGGTGGAAGGGTTGAAGTGCAGTGACTGCGTCAACAAACAGGTGGTTTGAAAAGTCTTTTGGGAAGGATCTGGTACGCTGGTGTAATGCCTTTTCCCTTTACAAAGGTGTCCAGTAAACACAAGTGTTCCTGCATGTGTCCAGTAGCGCAGAGACCTCTGTACTTTCTTTGGACTGATTGTTGTGTAAAATCCGGGGTTTTAGGGACAGCTTTAAAAATTGTTCAAAAGGTGTCTTGTATGTAGGGTGAAATGGGTCGTCACTTCCATAAACCTCTAGCCTGTAAAGAAGGGCCGTGGATTTTCTTTTTTTCTCTTTTTATTGTTACTGGGAGGAAAAGCAGTGATTAACTATTGACCTGTGATACCCCCAGATGCAGGCTGTGCAGTGCATTTGAGGTGGATCACTCCTGTACTGCCAAGACTGAGCCCAGACTCCTCAATGCTTTGCACACTGGCACTGGAAGCCGTTGTGCAGCTGTTGAGATTGGCTTTCTGTGCTGTAGCGTGAAAAATACAAAACACTGGGGTTAAGGTTTGCAGAGAAGTAGGGAAAAGTTGATTCTTTTGTGCTAGGAAGAGAATGTCCTGTAGTTTTCAAACTTTGAATGTTTCCACTTGGAATTTAAAAGCTGCTTTTAACTCTGCTGCTATGTTTGAGTGGGCGGGAAGGTGTCTTGCAGTTACAGATGATCCGTTCCCTTAAGAAGGATCTTTGCCTTCTGAGCTGAGCTTTCTTGGCTTTACATAAAAGTGCCTCAAGCTGTACGATTTCAGATGGCAGTGAGGGAATTACATCTCCATGGGGATTTAGAGACAAATCCAGAAGTATGTTGCCTTATCATTTCAGTATATGAACTTTTCTAAACAGGATTTGCTGGGTTTTGAGCAGGAGACCCATTTCACATGTGCCTACATAAACCCCGTTTTCTCAGACAGACACATGCATTATGGTTTGTGATGCAATACTGACTTGATTCGTAAGCCGTACTGTGCTGTGCTCTTCTGGGCTTGTCGTAGTCCTTTGAAATGCAGCCCTGCGCATCAAAGGAGCAAGCTGTGTGATCTGCTTCCCCCCACAACATAGAGCAATGTAACTGTCGTAAGTACAGGCAGAACAAAACTAGTTGAGGGATTTGTGGGCTGCTGTTCGAATCATGGTGGGCCAGGAATCAGCCCATGCTTACTAATAAGTTTAATTGTCCTACGCCACCTGAGGGGCAGGACAGTGTCAGGGCATTTTCCCAGGGAATAAAACTGGACATGTCTGATTCTCTCCGAGGGTCCCCTATGTAAAAAAACATCCTTCAGCACCATCTGGGTGCTTGGTGTTCTCAAAAAGACCCAAAGGGATGAAGTTCACTCCTTCTGCCTGCGTGACAGCAGGAATTATGTCTGCAGCTGTGCTTCTGCGCACTTCGAAACTGCCTCTGTTTCTTTGCTTGGTCAACCAGAAAAAAAAAAACAAAAAACCTACGCTGAGTTGGCAACAGTGTCTTGCTGTCCTCTCTGAAGGAAGTAAATTACCATCATCTCGCAGCTTGTCAAATGTGCACCAAGTGTGAAGAAGAACATGACGTGCACTGTCCTAAGCTCTCAGCAGGTCAGGTTTTGCTGTCCTCTGGAAACTGTCTAGCTCTTCAGTTTTTCTCCACAAAGGACACATTGTTTGGAGTAGTGATGAGGTGGCCCCTCAAATGCCCCAGCTTTGTTTCTAAACGCTACTAAAGTATTTTGCCTCCTGAAGAGACTGTGTTCCTCATGAGGAACGGTTACTTCTCAATAAAGTGACCCCCTTTCCATCTAAAGGGATGGAGCTTGAGACTGTGGAGGTGGAGGTGCTTGGTGAGGGAGGCAGTCAGGCAGTGCCACTCTGGGGTGCCCAGCTGCGCAGGGCAGTGACGGCACCCGTGTGCCTGGCGAACGCTTCTCTCGCGGTGTTGCAGGGAGAAGGTGTGAGGGTGCTGGGAGAGAGCCGGCGCCCCTGGGAATGACAGCAGCTAAAGGTGAGGGCTGGCTGCGTGGGCAGCAAAGGGTGAGCCAGCCATTCCCTTTGCAAATGCAGTGGAGAGGGAGGGAGCCCCTCCATCAGCGCAGCAACGTCTGCTGGGGCAGGGCCGGAGGCACCGGCACCCAGGGCAGGGCTGGCAGGGGGTCTGAGAGCCACTCCGCCACCCCCTTGCTTACTGACCCTGTGGGGAAATCACTTTGGGGGCAGCGATTAAAAAGTGCATGCAAAGTTTTTAGGTCCAATTGGAACACTGAGAAGGGGTTCAGGGCCTTTCTCAGAGCGCCACACGTTGCATAGTCATGTGTCATACACAGGGTTGGTGACTGGTTTCTCGCTTCTAATGCAAATGTGTACGCATCCTCAGTAGCACTGCTGAAGTGTTTTACGGACTACGCTCCCCAAGCGGGATTTTGGCCTCTTTGGGGCAGAACTATTTCAGTTAGAGGTCACCATCTCCCACTACCACAATTATCTTTGTCCTATTTTAAACTCATTTTCTGTTGGTGTCAGTGGATCCCAAGACCTGATCAGCTTGTGTTCTCTTTCAGCCAGAACTTTCCTCATTGGAAGTCTTCTTCCTGCGCAACTTAGATAACGGTGCTCTTTCCACTGCCTGGTCTTTGTTTCTCACCCCTGCCAAGGCTGCCTCCCTTGATGAGAGTCCCTTCATTTGTAAATACTCTAGAGAGTGGGTCAGCTTGGTGGAGGTGTCACCTCGACAGAGGGGAAGGTGGAGGGTCAGATCTCTGCATGTGGCAGGGGCTGCATTAACCCTCATCTCCCGCTGCGTGAATGACCGCAGGCAGAGGCACTGTGCAAGGAACATCAAGCCTTTAATGAATTAAGACAGACAGATCTGGTAGAGGGCTGGGGTTGCAGTGGGCGGGTGCAGGTCACACGTCAGAGGGATCTGTGCTCCACACCTTCTCTATCAATATATCAACTGTGACTGGCGCGGTGTGGAGCACTTTGTCTCCTGGTGTTCCTCAGGGTTCTGGCTTGCTTGGTGGGCACGTAGTCGCTTTTGGATGCCCTCTGCTTGCTGCTGACCCCTGCTCCCCGCTACAGCCCACCGCCGTGGCATCCCTGTCCGGCTTCCCCCCCCCCAGAGGGTTTTGGAGCTTTTTGCCACCGGGCACACCACCATCTTCTTCCTCTTCTTGGGTGGCATGCTGCCCCGTGGGGACGTCTCTGGCATCCCGAGGGTGTCAGCCAATGTGGAGCACTTGGCCTGTTTGCCAGCAGCCTTGCCTGATCTGGGCACCACCCGGCAGGAGGAGATGCCCGGTGGTGGTGGCAAGCGGGTCAAAATGACCCAGGGCTGCCTCCGCAGCACCTCCTCCACCAGTTGGGCCATGCAGGGTGGATGATGCTGGGGTGCAGTCGGGGGCTGGCCAGGGGACTCTTCAGCAGGATCTGCTGAGGACTCTCTGGGAGACCCTGGTGGGGACCCTCTGAGCATCCCTTCAAGGGGCTCTCCTCTGAAGTGTCCATAGGACCCTCCTGAGAGGGCTCCATGGGACTCTCTGGCAGCCGGGTGGGGAAGACCGCTGCCAGCCCACCCTGCTTGCCTTTGGCGTCCAGCAAGGGGGATGTTGCCACCCTCTGCCAGGAGGGGTTGGTGTCCTCCTGCATTGCAGCCACCACTTGGTCCTTGGGACAGTCGCCCTCCATCATGCACTCCAAGAGGTCAGGGATCCTGTTGAGGGTGGTGGTCAAGACAGGGACATCAGGGACACGACAGTCGGTGTCCTTGCTTCCCCCAGCCCTGCCACCAGTGATTGCTCCTTGGAGCAGCCACCCTTTGCCACGTACTCTGAGAGCTCCGGGAGCTTGTTGAGGAGGGTGGTCAAGCAGGAGCCGCTGAAAACTTCAGGGAGCTCCAGGATGCTGTAGAGCCAGGTGAGCAGGTCACTGCTGTCCATGGTGGCCGAATGCTCATCCTGAAACTGCAGATTGTCCTCTGCCAGCTCAGGAGAGGCCTTGTTGAAGGCATCTGGCCCCAGCTTGGGCAGGTCCAGGAGATTCTCTGGGCTTGGTGGGGTGGTCACCACTTCTGAAAAAGCAAACGAAGCCAAGCCACCCCCAGGGTGATGCAAGCCTTCCTTGGTGCAGGTCACCCCCTATGGGCTCTGCCACGCTGCAGACCTCACCTTGGTGCTTGGTCCTGCTTCTGCCAGAGAGCATATCCAGGGCGGGCTGGCAGGGGGTGGCAGCAGGGATGCCATCCTCACTGGCCACCACGTCGTTGTTAAAGGCCTCCAACAGCTTCTGGGCGCTGCCAGGATGGGTGCAGAGCACAGGGGGGACCTGCACGCAGTGCTGAGCCACAGGGTGTTGGGGTGGCAGGGGCCCAGCATGGACAGGGACGTCAGCACAGTGCAGCCCGTAGGGTAGAGGGGCTGCCCCTGGTCCACGTCCCATGGGCCCAGCCCCACTGGCTGGTGGGGCACAAGTGTCCCATCACCACTTGCTGTCCCTGGCCATAGGCAGGGGGACAAGGAGCAGGCAGAGGGGGCAGCCGCACAGCGCTGGGGAGCTGCAGCACGTGTGGCAGCTGCACAACATGCCCCGAGTCCCCCAGGGGCCCCTGCACCCCCTGCCAGGTTGCCAGGGCGGGCTGGTGGGTGATGGTGTGGAGCTGGGAAGGCCAAACGGTGACCAGCAGCCCTGGGACAGAGGGCAGCACACCAGCAGTGACCGGTGGCGGCATGGTCAGAGTGGTGAAGCTTGTGCCAGGCACCTCTGATGCCGTCGGCAGCTGGAGGGGGAACCTCTCTGTTGGCAGAAGCGAAGGGGGGTGATGGGGTGAGATGCTGGCCGGCACAGCTGGTTGGGGGTTACCCGGAGGGCAGGAGCACCACGAGGAGCGTGCTGCTCTATGCCGTGGCAGTTGGCCAGCGTGGCGTTTGTTGGGGCAAACAGTGTTCTGGGGTTCCATCTCCATGGCGATCATTCCGCCAGCACCTGGGTCAGCCAGCGTTGTGACAGTTTGACTTTTAATGACAGAACAACTTCCCATCTCAATGGTTTCCCATCCTGCTGATGCTTTCCTGCCCTCAGCACTGATTTCCCACCCCCACCATAGTTTCCCATCACAACTGTTTTTTGGTTTGGGAGTTGAGTTTCATGTGAAAGGGGAGTTTTCACCTAAATCTCTGTTGATGTCAGTGGATCCCAAGACCTGGTCAGCTTGTATTCTCTTGCAGCCAGAACGTCCCTCATTTGAAGGCTTCTTTCTGCCTTCTTTCAGCCAGGGCAGGGCTGGGAGGGAGTTTGAGAGAGCCACTCCTCCACTGCCTTGCTTAGGGACCCTGTGGGGAAATTGCTTTGGGGTAGGGGCAATTCGAGAAAACTGGGACCTCAGAGAAGCATAGTATTACAGGAAGCTTTTTAGGGTAAAAGACAGCTGTCGCTTTCAGGATGGCTGGCATTCACCATCCTAAATGTGTGTTGCCATGGCTCCCTAAGCAACGCAGCCTGCAACCTCAGCACGTGCTGACAGGAGTAACGGGGGCTGGAGCGGAGTGGAGACCCCGCGGCCAGGCTCTGTTATGCTCCTGCAGGAAGGGGAACTTGACGGTACCACAGAGCTGATGAGATGTCCACTGCCATGATTTTCCCTTTTATAACAAATTCTACCAGGGACGAGCAATGACAGAAAAGGCAGGAATATGGTTACACCAGTACTTCACAGTCCCTTGAACTTGTTGTAGTTCCAGCGTACTGGATGGATTGTGCCCAGATTCTTTCTTTTCCAGTGAGTCTGGTGGAAGAGAGGCAGCTCCTGCAACCCACCAGACTCCTTGGAATTTAACTTCTTGTGCTGGCCCTTGGCACTTTGACTCTGGGACTTCCAGTCCCAACTTGATTAGTGTTGCCCAAATGTTTTTCATTGCATCTGTAACGCTTTCTGGCCCTTCTGCCCTGCTGAGGATGCCATCAATGTATCGATACACTGTGAGGCCAGGTGGAATGGTGATCTGTGCTAGGACTGTGGCCGGAGCATTGTGAGCGATAGTGGGGCAGTGTTTGTATCCTTGCAGAAAACTGTTTGAAAACATACTGAGTCCCGCTCCAGGCAAAGGCAAACCGGGCTTTTTCTTGTGCGTGGAGCAGAATCACGAGGAATGCATCTCTAACATGTAAAGCATCTAAAGCTAACCTAACATCTATGTTAACCCTAACGTCCCCCAAAAATCACTGGGTAGCTAGGTTACTGACAACGAAAGGAGAGGAAACAGCACTGTGAGAATGAAAATACCCCACTAAGTCTTTTTGTCCCACAAAATTTTTTGTCTACCTATACAACAGAAGTGTTCTTTCGTGTTAAAGTCAGAGTATGTTCTGATTTGCACTGCCCCACTAAATGGTTTTATGCTGTAAAGGTTTACTAAGAAATAATTGTTAGTGTTCTTCTTGGTTATGCACCCACATCTTATAATGAAAAAATTAGATGATAACGTCTTTGCTGTGCTACACTGTTCTATAACTGAGAGTTAGGTTGTGTTTTCATTTTAAGCATTCTCAAAAAAGTACGGATAATTACAGCTTTTACTAACAGCACTGCGGCAAATGTGAATTCACTGGTGGGCTTTTAAGCCTCACCTCGGCATGTTTGATGTAGGAACAAACATTACAAGTACTCTAGTATTTTTGCCAGTGCTTTCCTGCACAAATTGTATTAAAAGCATAGATTCTTCTGGTCTTCCATGCAGAAAGTATGGTGAGAATAAATCTGATATTAAAATGACTTCTTCAGATGTCAGAGGTTTATTTAGAAATGTCCACTACCTGTATTTTTTCTTATTTACTTGCAGTGGGTCATAACAACCTGCAGAGAAGATATGCAAAGTACGTCATCCCTATTATTTCCATTCCTGGGTTATGATAGCATTTGGCACAGAATTTTAGATCAGTTGCAAAAAGTAATGCTGGGCCACACATATTCAGATTGATCCATGATCCCAGGTAGCTGTATGGGATTTGGTAATTTTCTTTAATGAGTAAAGGAAAACTGCATGTATTATGGAAATGAGAATATAGTGAGACAAAGGGCAGGTCCAGTTCCTTTTTCACTAATACACAGAGATGTTCTAACATATCAAACGAAAAGAATTTCTAAAGAAGTAGACCTTTCTGAGCTGGAGAAGAGGTAGATGAAATAGAAAAGATGGATCTAAAATCTGCAGCAATATATTGCCTCTAAAGGAAGATGTGTTGGGTTTTTTTTTCTTTCATGGAAACAAATGAACAATTACTGTGCGATTCTCCAAACTGGAAATTTGCAAAAAGCTGTGTAGCGTGGTTTTCAGTAGTATAAAAAGCAAAAGCTCTTTAGGGTTTCAAGTACCTCTTTGCAACAGCTGTTAAAAATATGCAAACACGCAGATTGTTCCATTGTATGAAAACACCTTCATTTACTACTTATTTGTTATACAGGGAGTAAACTAGCAGTGACAACCATTGGAAAGTTTTAGATGAATAAAAAAATCCTCCAAACCAGGAAAAATACTGTGCTATCAGGTAGCTGCAGCTTTGCTGTGTGAGCTTATTATTCACGTAGAGACTTTTTCTAAATGTGTCACTTAAGGCAGGGATGGCTTCTAATTCTAAAAAGCCATTTGCCTAGAGCAGTCGCTCATGTGCCACATACAGGATTTTTATGCTAACACTATTAAAAAATTTCCCTAGAAAATTTTCCACCTCCTTCAAGTAAATATAACCGATGTCCCTAACTGTCTCAGTTTCCTATTCCACCATAGGTTGCTGTATTTCAAAGACAAAGTTAACCAACGGCTGGTTACTAACCGAGGGCTCAATCCAATTTTTGCAGCAGTCAGGTAGAGAGTTGCCATTTAGTCTGGACCCACTGAAGTGCCAATGTAAATATAAACAAAATAAGGTATATCAAACTTTAGGTTCTCTAGCAAAACAAGGGAAAGAATATGAAGAACTACGTCTTGTCTACTGTCTGTTTCCCATATGTGTGGTGATCGGCTCCCTGGAAAACAAGAGGCTGGGCTGGTCCTGGCTGTGCACATGAATATGCCAGCTGAGTGCTAGGTGGTAGCAAGGAGAGCACTAGAGAAAAGCACAAACCCATTGACCCAGCACCACCGTTCTCATGTTCTTCATGCCTTTGAGGCCTGTTACCCTAAGGCTTAACCCTTAGACTTAATCCTATCTTAAGACTTAACCTTAAGACCCCTGAGACTTCAGAAGTAAAGCTGAAACTTAAAGATTTTAACGCTAAGAATTGACCCTAGGTCTTAAATTTAAGACTTAACATTAAGACGTAACCCTAAGACTTAACCTTAAAACTTAACCCTGAGACCTAACTCTAAGACTTAACATTAAGACTTAACCTTAAAACTTAACCCTAAGACTGAACCATAAGACTTAACCTTAAGACATAACCCTGAGACTTAACCCCAAGACTTCACCTTAAGACTTAACTGTAAGTTTTAACCTTAAAAACCAACCCTAAGACTCAACATTAAGACTTAACCCTAAGACTTAACCCTAGGACTTAACACTAAGACTTAACCCTGAGACTTAGCCTTAAGAAGTAACCCTAGGACTTTAACCCTGAAACTTAACCTTAAAACTTTAACACTAAAACTTAAATTTAAGACTTAACCCTGAGATTTAACCTTATAAGACTTATCCCTAAGACTTTAACCCTAGGACTTAAATTTAAGACTTCACCCTAAGACTTAATCCTAAAAGTTAACCTTAAGACTTAACCCAAAGACATAACCCTGATACTTAACGTTTAGACTTCACCTTAAAACTTAACCCTAAGACTTAACCCTGAGACTTAATCTTAAAGATTTTAACCCTAGGTCTTAAATTTAAGACTTAACCCTAAGACTTAAACTTAAAACTTAACCCTATGATTTAACCCTAAGACTTAACCCTAATTCTTAACCCTGAGATTAACCTTGAGACTTAACCCTAAGACTTATCCCCAAGACTTAAAATTAAGACTTAAACTTATTACTTAACCATAAGACTTAACCCTGAGATTAAATCTTAAGACTTTAACCCTAAGACTTAATATTAATACTTAACCTTAAGACAACACCCTAAGACTTAACCCTAAGACATTAACCTAAGACGTAACCTTAAAGACTTAACTATAAGTCTTATCCTTAAGACTTAACCCTAAGACATATCTCTAAGACTTAATCTTAAGTCTTAACCGTAAGACTTAACCCTAAGACTCATCCTTAAGACTTAACCCTAAGACTTAAACTTAAGACTTAACCCTAAGAATTAACCCTAAGACTTAAATTTAATACTTAACCCTAAGACTTAACCTTAAAACTTAACCCTAAGACTTAACCTTAATACTTATCCCTAAGACTTAACCCTAAGACTTAACCTTAAGACTTAACTCTAAGACTGAACCTTAAGACATATCCCTGAGGCTTAACATTGAGCCTTATACTTGAGACTTTACCCTAAGACTTAACCCTGAGATTTAATCTTAAGACTTTAACCTTAAGACATAACCCTAAGACTTAACCCTGTCTTAACCTTAAAACTTAACCCTAAGACTTATCCCTAAGACTTAAACCTTAAGATTTAAGTTAAATCTTAACCCTAAGACATATGCCCTATAGAATAGGTTTTGTATTTGATGTTTTTTATATAAGTATTGCACTGATGACATGGATGAGAGTGGTATAAAAGCAGGAACCGTCCAATACACGAGGGATGAGAAATGAAGATGCAGACAAGTGAAGTGGTTGGGGTTGGATTTATATGAAGCTTCTACAGAGGGGAAAAAATAGTTTCTTGTTGGAAGAAGGGTTCGCTGGGGTCAAGAAGGCGCTCAATATGAGTTACGCATCTTGCTCAACTTTATTAGTTTCTAACACTACTTATATAGAACCGATACACATGCATATTTGTAAAGCAGAAATAGAATTGGTTAGTAGTCTCTAAATGCGCGTGGTTCTCACACCCGTAATTATCATGACTAAAATAAGCATTCTATCCATGTAGCTAATTGTGTTGCTGTGCTTCAGCCTTGTAGTTTGTTACTCCCTATTTTCCCATATCGCTCCCTGTCTTTCTTGGCCCTGCACCTGCTTTCCCAGCAGCTGTAGCTTGTTACAGCCACGGCCTGTTGGCACAACATAATTACTTGGTCTCAGGATTCAAGAATAGCTCAAGGCTACCTTTCTTGTTAACTTCAGCACAGCAACTTCAGCACAATTCTGATTACAGGCCTATTCTAATACCAGGCCTGGATTGTGCAGATCTTCAGAGATTCTAAGGCCACGCTTCTGCAGCCATTCTTCTACAGTTTCTCTTTTAGTTGCTATCTAGATTGAAGAGTATTAGTAATGTCCAGCTGTTGATTTCTGTCTGTGTTTTGAGGATTCTGAGGGGCCTGCCTGTTCCTCAAAGTTCATGTCAGACAGTGACCTTAAGCTTTCCCTTCTCTTTTATGATATGTAGCCACACTCCAGCAGTACTGTCAATCATTTTAATCTGTGACTTGCTTTGTATTCTTACTACCAAAATAACAGGCTCCTTTTGAAGACTGTGTGTGTATATATATATATATATATATGAGCTATCCAGAATTTTGTAAACCTAATCTATCAGTATAAAGGCAGTTGTTATTCTAAAACGAGCTCAGTAAGAAGACTACAAGAGGATGTGATTCAACATACTCTTAAAGTGTATCTCAAAAGAGCTTTCAGATATTTGTATTCATTTAATTGTACTTGTATAGTGAAGAAACAGAAGAAAGAACAATCTAACACAAAGTCCTGCCTTCAGTCACCAGAGTAATATTTGCAGTCAAACTATGGCTCTTAGATCACAACAGATTTCTTTGGGTTTTGTTAGAAAATAATACCTGATTGCAGTGTGTGCTTGTGTATTGTTCAAGGAAGAACAATACTTGAGCCTTTTTTATGTGTTAGGAAACAGAAATCCTCACGAACAGCTGCTGATAGTCAAAGGTGCTCAGCTGAGAAAGATGATGAGAGGTTCATCATCTGCGCAGATGCCTGCTGGTGGCAGGCAAAATTTCATACCTTTGGGTTCAATCTAAAGACAGGTCTAATTGTATAATAAAATAAGTTAAAGGCGTATTTCATGCTCTTAGAACTTTCTTCATGCTCATTTAACTGTTTTGTTAGGGCATGGTTGGACAACTGCAGCAGGAGCTTGCTGATGCACCTAAAAAGCAATCTATGCCAGAAGCTTCACTTGAAGTTACTACACACTACCACAGTGACCTGGAGAGAGACAAGCTGCGCTTGCAAAAGGAGTTGGAAAAAAAGTTGAAAACTAATGTCCTTAATGTCTGTAACTATATGAAGAAATCTGAGTGTAGCTGTTGAAAGTAGGAGCGAAGGTTGTCCTTTTGCACCACGTTTTGCAGTGTTCTTATGAAAACTGAAGTATAGAGGGAACCAGAGGAGCTTTGCAGGAAAGCTGTAGGGTGATTTTGTGTGTGCGTGGACACGTCATCTTGTTCCCCAAAGTTGCAACCTCATCCTGTCACTTCTAGAGTATTCCTTCTTCCCACCAGCTCCAGCTGCTGTTCTTGGTTGTGGTTCCTAAGGTGTGTTTTACGCTCCACATCAACCTTGGCCATAGGTCTTGGATGGGTGGAGGAGAGCTTAGGCCTGTTTCTGTGTAAGTTACTGCATTCTCCTGCGCTCTTGTCTTTTCCGGCCACCTTACTTTTTCTTCTGCCACTGTTGCTTTCACAGACGCAGGAGCAGAACATGCTGGCTCTGACATCCAAGGACTTGCACAGCACGTGGGAGGAGCACTTGAAGTCACGATCCCACCTTGAAGAGCGCGTTGCTCATCTTGACGAGGAAAAGGCTGAACTGTTGGAACAGGTGAGCCCAGAAAATTCTCCGGGCACCGAGGCAATACCCAGGAGAACCACATGCACCTTCTGGTCAGGTTCTTACATATCATTGCTTTCTGTTATCCCTGCCATTCAGGCTGCGAGTACCTTATCGTTTGGGGGTCACGGAGGAAGCAAATAAAAGCTAGATGGGTATCTTTGTGTAAGTTCTGGAGTGGCTCTGTTGGGAAGAGTTCCCAGTTACTCCCTCTCAGAAGAGAGGGGAGTAACGCAACCATCACTCGGAACAACTCTGTGCAGTTGGCCTTGCCCAAGGTCACCCCCTGAAGCCTGTCTCGGGCACGAGTTGAGCAGGAGGCAGTTGGGGGTTTGCTTTTCAGAATGGTGTCTTTGCTTCCCAGGGCACAATGCAGTGTGAGGCGATGCAGAAAAAATGAATGCAGTAACTTATTGCTTACTAGTAGCTGACTCAGTCCGTCTTTCCCTTGTCATGGAGACCCAGAAGCAGAGTTCCCAGAAGTGCTTTTGAGGTTGCTCTGGGTGATAGATTCTAGTTTTTAGTTTTGCATCCTTTCTGGCTAATAATAAACAAATAGTGCCCGTTGTGCCCATAACACTATATCCACAGGACCCATCAGCACCCTCTTATCTTCAAAGCCTGAAACTGAATTTCAGCCCGGCCAGCTACCAAGTCCCTGCCAACTAAAACTGGGTAATCACGGCGGGGGGGTTAATACCATTCTGAAACATTTAATATTGCACAGGAACTGTAGAGTCTCCTGGTCTTGGCTGGGGTGTGACCTGTAAAAAACCCAAATTTTTCTGGCTGAGCATGCGTGCACTTGAAAAAACACTGGAGAGGAAATACTTCCTCCTGGAAAGAGCAGAGATTGATTGTGTTTACTGTGTATTGCCACCTTGTAAATAAAATCCTGCCTTTCTTCTAATGTCTGGAAAAAACCAAATACACTCAATTAAAAAATGCATTTTGCTCTCCATTCCCCCATTAAATGGTCCGAATGATTACAGAGGTGCTCTTGAAATGGCTGCTGCTCATAGCCATTTCCCAAAACTCATAGAATTTGGGTTTTGCAACCTGAATTTACTTGGCTGTGTTTTCAGCAAAAGTCTTTTTTCTGTCTTTTTAAAATTATTATTATTATTATTATAGCTCTTCCTTCTAGAGATCACGTCTACAATAACGGAATGCTGCTAATACACTGAGGATCAGCTAAGGAAAGTGACTGTACATCAGCCACTTTGGTCGGGAGAACACTGCCAGAGCGAACAGGCTTGATAAAGCTGTGAAGGCTCATTCCGGAAAGGAAAATGAAGGTTTTAGGAGCTGTACCATTATTAGTGATGAAGGAAAAGAAGGTATTTCAAAGGGCTGAATCTCCTCCCTAAAAAGTGGTACCAGATTCCTGTCCTCTTGTAATCAATATTTTCAGCGCTAATCACAGTGAAGTGTGTCCCTCTCTCTGATTGAGGTGTTCTTTGCCATCTCTCCCATTTTTCACAAACTCACTGGCAAGAGACAGTTTCTAAGAGGAAGAAGTGTGCTGCCAAGGTGTTCCATGAGTCAAACCATCTAGGGTATACTGGACTGTGACATCACCCCACAACCATATGGTACTTATAGGAAGGTTTCACCATGCTGAACTACTTAGTGCCATCACCGCAGCAGCAGAATAGGAGGATGGTTCCCAACTTATCTATACCAAAGGCACGACCTGTCTTTTGATTTCTGGACCATGTTTCCATACACTCAGTGGCCGCTTGTGTTCTTTTGTGGCAGTGCCAGCTCGGCCACGTTTACTGGAAAGTAACTTTCTGACCCTGCCCTGGCAAGGCAGGTAACTAAATGATGCCTACAGCCCCCCCCCCCCCCCCCGCCCCCCTCCCGCTATATTAACCCTTGTGACGTGCGGAAAACAGACTCCACAATCTGTAAGATTGTAAAGTAGGTATGTTTATTCAGCGCTGGGCAGCACGGGGGAGTAGTCCCGCCAAAACCGTGTGCGCCTGATACGAAAACTTGCTCTGTTTTTATAAGACAACTCATTACATATTCATAATATGATGTAATACACCTATACATATGCATTACCTATCCCCGCTTTGTATTAAAATTAGTTCTGCAAGTCATTTCCATATCTCTCTCCCGACTGAGTTTGCGCAGTGTCCCCTGGTGGTGGTCGTCAGGGGTCCTGAGGATGAAGGCAGGTGAGTCTTCCTCGTGACCCCCACATCTGGCGCAGACTCAGTAACGTCCTGCTCTTTGTCCAAACCACAGAACCAGTTTTGGCTTGTTCTTGCAAGGTTGTAATCTTTCTTTGGACTTATATGGTCATAAAGCTGGACTTATATGGTCATGAAGCCCTTTACTCCCGTACACCTTATCACAGTACCCAAGCAAACCGTGTAAGATTTGGCAAACAGCTTAAATTTTGCAATTTTTACCCTAAACAGCTAAACAGACTATTACAATTGTTAAACTCTACCCTATCTCTTACCCCCCCCCCCCCCTCAGTCCCCCCTTTTCAAAGAAATTAGTAAATTCTTTTACTCAGACTCGAAGTATTGATTAGATTCTAATTTTTGTCGCAGTTGATTTCTCTTCCATTCGCTATAGGAATTTCCAGTTCCCTTAAAACACCAAAATCCACAACGGACAGCTATACTAATAATTAAAAATAGAAAGACAATTACAATGATCATTACAAATAATTGTTTTAACCATGTTAGATTGGGCAACCAGGATGTCAATTTCTCCCATAATTCAAAAAAACTCCAAGAAGTGTTGTCTTGTGTCACTTTATGTAGAATATTTACTTGTTTCCTTATTTCTTGGAGGTCCTCGGTGATTCGCCCGCTCTGATCTGCATACATGCAACAATCTACATTGATCACAGTGCATACCCCTCCTTGAAAGGCTAATAGCAAATCTAAGGCCATACGATTCTGTGATACTATTTTCGATAAGTCAGTAACTTCCTCCTGGAGTGCCAGGAGGGCATCAACTGTTCTATTTTCCACTGTTTCTATTACAGCTGAGATGTTTATTATTGCCTTTTCCAACTCACTAACCCCTAAAAACGGAATGAACCATCACGCAAAACTGTGGAAACTCGTTGGTCTGTTTATGAGGGGGTTATTTACAACGTTTCGTTTTTTCCTTATGGGGGGTCGTGTTGACCCGTCAATGATAGTAATATTGGGGACCAGACCTCCCAGAGTGCATGCTCCTCGCCATCCTATGGGCAAGACTTTATGAGCCGTTGTGCCACACAACCAATACCACCCTGTCCCTTGTGGGGTCGGGAGACCGGTATAGTTCAATTTCAAAAATCCCAAATCTCTACCTGTCATATTTAATGTACGACTTCTGTTACAATTTAGGTGTTCTCCCATAAACAGCCCTTTTCCCGAACTTACCAGGCAGTTATCCCCTAATATGCTGGTCTCTTCAACAGTTATTTTTAGTCCCTGTCTCCATTTAACCTGAGGGTCTGTGCTCCAGATTGTATTTCCCCAAAAGGAGCCGTCTTGGCGGTTCATTAGGGAAACTGGCAGTGGGATGCCTATTAACGGTATCTCATAACCAGCATGTCTTGGTATTTGGGTACAGATCCAGCAATCTGTTTTATTTAAAATTTTGGTGATGTTTTGAATCGCCTGTACATACCAGTTCTCTCGCCAGGCCGCTGTGTCTATCACCTGTAAAATTATCAGAATCATGTTAAATTTAACCCACATCCTATCTTTTTAGCTTGAGCTTTAATGGCCCTTGAATTTCTGATGTCCAAAGCTTTTGTGGCGACTTCTTCACACGGGTATGATGAATCCAGGAATTCTGTTCTTTAATTTTGATTGCTGTGAAGGAGGTGAGGAGTACTTGGTATGGTCCTTCCCACTGTGGTTTCAAGGTTTTTTCTGCAAGAGACTTTACATATACATAATCTCCAGGTTGAATATCATGTACAAGCAGACCCCTTCCTCGGGTCCCAATTACATGTTTTCCAATTTTATTGAGCTGTTTGCTCAATGCCACCATATAGGAAGTCATAATTTCGTCCCCAATTTGCATTGATGTCCCCTTTTGTATTCCATAGGGGCGTCCATACAGAATTTCAAAAGGGCTCAGTCCTTCCCTTGCCCTCGGTCTTGTCCGTATACGCAAAAGGGCTAAAGGGAGAGACTGAGGCCATGGCAAGTTTGCTTCTTGTCCCAATTTTACAATTTGCTGTTTGATTAAGTGGTTCATTTTCTCCACTTGGCCACTCGACTGAGGGCGATATGGGGTGTGAAGTTGCCAATCTATACCTAAATGGTGGCTGGTTTGTTGCACTATTTTTGAAACAAAGTGTGGTCCTCTGTCAGAGGATATGGTTGCTGGAACCCCAAAACGCGGTATTATTTCTTGTATTAGTATTTTAGTTACCTCCCGAGCCTTGGCAGTTCTGGTTGGGAACGCTTCTGGCCAACCTGAAAAGGTATCAGTTAATACCAGCAAATATCGGTACCCCCCTTTTCTTGGAAGTTCTGTGAAATCAACCTGCCATTGTTGTCCAGGCCCATTACCCTTTCCAATCTGGCCCATTTCTAGTTTGGGAGTATTCTTTGGATTAGTTTGGAGGCAAAGTTCACACTGTTGAGTCACCTGTCTCACTGTGGTATATAAGTTTCTAGCTACAATATCTTTTATCAGATGCTTATACAGAGCCTCCATTCCCCAATGTCTCTTCCTATGTTCTTCCCGTATTAAGTGCCACAGTAAATATGAGGGAACAATTAACTTTCCCTGTGGGGTATAAGCCCATCCCTCTTCATTATATGACCCTGCTAAGTCTGAAATGAGTTTCTGATCTTCCTTAGTATATTTTGGTTTATCTTGTAGGGAAATATGCCTATCGGGAATTTAAAGCCCCTGCCACTCTTATTTTCATTTTGGCCACTTGTTTTGCCTCTCTATCCGCCAGTTCATTCCCTTTTTCCAAATCTGAGCTCACTCTCTGGTGTGCCTTAATATGCATAATTGCCACTTTCTCAGGGAGTTGAACAGCTTCTAGTAACTTCAGAATTTCTTCTGCATGTTTGATATTTTTCCCTTGGGAGTTCAATAAACCTCTTTCTTTCCAAATTGCTCCATGTGCGTGTACAACTCCAAAAGCATATTTTGAGTCTGTGTAAATGTTTACAGTTTTGCCCTGAGCCAACTTCAGAGCTCGAGTTAGGGCAATTATTTCTGCCTTTTGTGCGGAGGTGTTCATGGGCAAAGGTCCTGACTCTATTACCTCTTGACTGGTGGTGATGGCGTATCCAGCGTGTCGATTGCCATTCAGGACATAGCTGCTCCCGTCTGTGGACCAGTTTTCTCCATTTTCTATGGGGCTATCCTTTAAGTCTGGGCGACTTGCGTATGTCGCTTCAATAGTTTCTAGGCAGTCATGATGCACTGGTTCTCCTGTGTTTCCACTGAGAAAAGAAGCTGGGTTGACAATGTTAGTAACCACGATTTCCACATCATCCTGTTCCACTATTACAGCTTGATATCGCAGGAATCTTTGTGGAGATAGCCAGTGTCCACCCTTTGCTTCCAATACTGCCGACACTGCATGGGACACAAAAACAGTCATTTTCTGGCCCAGGGTGAATTTTCGGGCTTCCTGTATATTTAGTATCACAGCCGCAACTGCCCTTAGGCATCCAGGCCAGCCCTTTGCAGTCGCGTCTAACTGTTTAGAGAGGTAGCCAACTGCCCGACGATACGGACCTAGCTCCTGTGCCAATATTCCTAGGGCAATGCCCTGTTTCTCATGAGAGAAAAGGAGAAACGGCTTACCCACATCCGGGAGTCCTAAGGCCGGGGCTGACATCAGAGCCTTCTTTAGTTGTTCAAAAGCTTGTTCGGCCTCTTTATTCCATTCGAGGTGTTTCTGCTCAGTCGCTGTCAGCGCATATAATGGTTTAACAAGCAGTCCATAATTGTAGATCCACAATCGACACCACTCTGTCATTCCCAGAAAGGTTCGCAATTCCTTTACCATCTGGGGTTTTTTAGTTTGGCATATCACCTCTTTGCGGGCCTGCCCCAAAGTTCTCTGTCCCGCACTGATTTCATAGCCCAAATAATTCACTTTACGCTGCATTACCTGAGCCTTCTTCCTAGACACCCTGTATCCTTGAAGCCCTAAGAAATTGCCGAAAATGGTAGGACTATTCTTAAACCCTTGCGGCAACACCGTCCAAGTGAGCTGGGTCCTTCGACCACTTTTAGGATTTTCCCACTCAAATGCAAACAACTTTTGACTGGCTTCGTGGAGAGGGAGGCAAAAGAAAGCATCCTTTAAATCTAGAACAGTAAACCAGATTAATTCAGGTGCCAATGCAGTCAGTAGGGTATATGGATTTGCCACGACTGGGGTAGAGATCCTCAGTAATCCTGTTCACTGCGCGCAAGTCTTGAACCACCCTATATGACCCCATCGGACTTCCGAATAGGTAATATAGGAGTATTGAATTCAGACTCACATTCCTTTAATAGTCCTAGCTGCAAAAATTTTTCTATCACCGGCCGGATTCCTTCCCTGTCCTCTTTCTTTAGAGGATATTGTTTAATTCTTACTGGTCGTTGACCTTCCTTTATCTTAACTTCAACAGGTGGAGCATTTTTCGCTCTTCCAGGCACATCAGTAGCCCAAACTCCTGGATACACTTGGTCCAGAATTTCCTCATCGATTTTCCCTTCTGAGGGGAGACTAGTTAGGACTAGACTTAATGCCTGTGTATATTGTTGATCCTTTACCTCCAAAGTAATTTCCCCTTTTTCAAACGTGATCTTTGCTCCTAATTGTTCCAACAAATCTCTCCCCAAAAGTGCCTTTGGAGAGTTGGGCATATATAAGAACTTGTGGATACCCCATTGCTTTCCCAATTTATACTTTAAAGGTTTGCAAAAATACGCCTTTTCACTTTGGCCAGTTGCTCCCTGTACTACAACGTAATCATCTCCTAAAGGAATTAAGGCTTGATTTAAAACCGAATATGTTGCTCCTGTATCTATCAAAAACTTCACTTGCTGCTGCTTTTCCCCTAGCTTAATTGTAACCAGTGGATCCGCTAGGGTAGATTCCCCAGGTTCCCGTCAGTCTTCTATTACATTGGCTATCCTCACATTCGCCGAGGTTTTCCGACCCCCTTCCCTGTTTCTAGGACATTCCCTTTTCCAATGACCAAAGCCCCTGCATATAGCGCACTGATCCCTTTCCAATCGAGACGAATCTCGCCTACCACCTCTCCGTTCCCCTTTTTCTTGAATGGCAGCTATCAATTTCTTTTGTCCCCGCCGATATTCTTCTTCTCTATTACTAAACACCCTCCACGCTTCATCCAACAATATCTCTAAGTTTCTACCTTCTGTAGAACGCAGCTTTTGAAGTTTTCGCCTTATGTCCCCTGCAGATTGACCCAGGAATAAAGAAACTAATTGCTGGATCCCTACCTCAGACCCAGGGTCCAGCGGCGTGTTACGACGCATCACATCCCTCAGCCGATCCAGGAACTCAGACGGGGACTCAGAAGGAGTTTGCTTAACTGCGTATAAAGCTGACCAGTTTATAGTTTTGGGAATTGCTCTCTCCATTCCCTTCGAAACCCATTCCTGATATTCCTGTAATCTTTGCATATGTGCCGATCTATTAGCATCCCACTTTGGGTCTTGGAGGGGGAAATGTTCCTTAACATCCCCTCCTGTAATTTTATAATGATCTTCGGCCAAATTTCCTGCTGTTTTCAGAACTAGCTGTTTTTCAGTTTCAGTCAAATATTCCAATAATAATTGTATATCATTCCAATCGGGATTGTGTTGTTTTACGATAAATTGGAAATGCCTGGCTACACTTATCGGGTCACTTCTATAATCCTTTGCAATCTTTCTCCACTCTCCCAGATCAGCAGTGGAGAAAGGCACTTTAATTAGCATTGTTCCACCATCTGGCCCCACCGCCTCTCGGAGGGGTGCTTGTAAAATAGTCAGGGCAGACTTCTGCCGAGTGTGGGAAGATACAGGGCTATCAGGAGGATTAAAAGCTCCTTCTGAATCCACGTCCTTGTCCCGTGCCCGGGGGGGAGGTTTAAACAAGTCATCTAAGTCCTGTTCTGGGGCTTGGTGAACTTTGTCTGCCTTTGTACACCTCTGCCCAATGCTGCAGGAAGAACAGCATCTTTTTAGTTTACTTCTACCCCTTATTTTCTCGCTCCAATGCGAGTACCATAGGGTCCTGTGGGGGTATTATCCCACAGTCCCTTTGCCACTCCGGATGGTTTCGCAGAGTGAAAAACATATCTGCATATGATACTTCATCCCATTTCCCTTCTCTTCTCAAGAACAGCATAAGCTGTAACAAAGTATTATAATCCAATGTTCCATTAAATGGCCACTTAACTTCGCCCTCTAACTTATACAATGGCCACCACTGATTACAATATTTAATGAGGGTCTTTTTACTTTCTGTGCTTCCCTTCCCTACAATATCCTTCCAATGGGCGAGTATACAACCCAGAGGACTTTTTTTCAGTATCCCTCCTTGGGTGTTACCCATTTTCAATATACTCTTAAGGGATTTAAACTGACTTTTAAATTCTCTTTTCACGCCTGTCTGCCACACTCTCACTTATTCTCACTCAATTCCACTCTCACGGACGTCCATGCACTCAGAGAAAATCACACACACATCACTTCACACAAACACTATGGTTCGACAAATTCAAATCGGTAGTCTATTCCAAATGCCTTATTGCCATAACCAAAATCAATACCAAAAGAAAGCTAACATAGCATCGCTCCAGTTAACAACCTTCTAGCAGCTGCAAATATCTTATAAATTACAAGAGGCCCGCTTACCCTTCTCCTGCTTCTCATATACCGGTCATTAGCAGGTCCATCCTGGCTCCCAACAACGGGATACAGTGGTTACCTCAAACTCAGTCGATCTATCCCCGAGATCGCTACCGGCCGCTCTATCGGCCAGCGAGTTTCCCAATTGCAGTCCCAAACTGCAGTCCCAAACCCTACAGGTACCCAACCCACGGGCACTATGCTGCACGCCAGACGTCTCTGCGCGATTTATCAGCAGCCCCGAATGTGCGTACGCTTAAATCCCTTCGTTAAACATACCGTTAAATCCACAGCTTCAAGAGGCTGTTGTCCACTCCTGCGGTGATCGGCCGGCAGCGGAGACTCCTCCGAGTAAAATGCTCGGGGCGCGCCTAGGAGCGTCCGCTCCGCAGTCGGTCCCGCAGCCGAGTGGAGATCCTCCTGGCTGGCTCGCCAAAACTGACGTGCGGAAAACAGACTCCACAATCTGTAAGATTGTAAAGTAGGTATGTTTATTCAGCGCTGGGCAGCACGGGGGAGTAGTCCCGCCAAAACCGTGCGCACCTGACACGAAAACTTGCTCTGTTTTTATAAGACAACTCATTACATATTCATAATATGATGTAATACGCCTATACATATGCATTACCTATCCCCGCTTTGTATTAAAATTAGTTCTGCAAGTCATTTCCATATCTCTCTCCCGACTGAGTTTGCGCAGTGTCCCCTGGTGGTGGTCGTCAGGGGTCCTGAGGATGAAGGCAGGTGAGTCTTCCTCGTGACCCCCACATCTGGCGCAGACTCAGTAACGTCCTGCTCTTTGTCCAAACCGCAGAACCAGTTTTGGCTTGTTCTTGCAAGGTTGTAATCTTTCTTTGGACTTATATGGTCATAAAGCTGGACTTATATGGTCATGAAGCCCTTTACTCCCGTACACCTTATCACAGTACCCAAGCAAACCGTGTAAGATTTGGCAAACAGCTTAAATTTTGCAATTTTTACCCTAAACAGCTAAACAGACTATTACAATTGTTAAACTCTACCCTATCTCTTACCCCCCCCCCCCCTCACTTGCTGTTTGTTCCTTTGGCATCCATTTGCCCAGGGCTAACGATGGCACACAAGCAGGACTGCTCAACAAACTAGGAGGCGAATTGCTCGCAGAGCTGTTTCGGCCATAACTCCCTGAGGAGATGCCCTTGCCCTGAACGACAAGCGCTTTCCCAGTTTGAGCCATTTTCTTTTAAAACCAACTCGCCCGAGCCGCCCCGCGAGCTCACAGCGCGGGCCCCGCCGGGGCCAGCGGGGAGCTGCTGCTGCCCGGTACGCCGGCACCCCCCCGGGCTTCCCGACAGCGGCCCGAGTGCTCTGCGGGGGGCGCAGCGCCGCCGCCACCCGCCGGGCCTCTCGCTGCCCCCCGGCCCCGCTCGGCAGCGCCGCGGCCGGGCACCGCGGGGCAGGAAGTGACGTCACTCGCGCTGCGACACGCGCCGGAGCAGACCCCGCCCCCGCCAGCAGAGCCCGCCGGCCGTTTAAACCGCCGCGCTCTCCGCTGAGGGAGGCGCTTGTCCGCCGCTGCCGCGCTGAGGAGCAGCCTGTGCGCTCGGCTTCCCGCCCTCTGGTGGTTTGCTCCGTAGACAGCCGTACCGGGCCGCTGCCCGGGGCCCCGATCCCCCTGCCCCGGGGGCCCCCCGATCCCCCTGCCCCGGGGGGCCCTCCCATCCCCCGGCCCTGCCCGGGACTCCCCATCCCCCGGCCCTGCCCGGGGCCTGCCGCAGCCCGCCGCGTGCCTCCCGCCATCTCCTCCCTGAGGCGGGACCGTGCCGCGGGATGAAGAGGTTTTTCGGGTTCGGGAGGAAGAAGAAGGGGCGGCCGGCAGCGTCCGGCAGCTCCGCCAAGCCCTTCCCCACCGGTGCCTACGAGCTCCGGCTGAAGGACCTGGGCAAGCTGCACCGTGCGGCCGCCCGTGGCGACCTGGGTCAGGGGCGGCAGAGACTGAAGAAATGCGGCATCGACGAGCGGGACGCGGCGGAGCGGTAAGCGGCGGGGGGCAGCAGCGGCCAGGGGGGTGCTGGGGGGGGGGGGGGGGGGGTTGCGGGCAGCGCCGGGACCCGCAGGTGCAGCTCAAGGGCGCTGGGAGCGAACGGCAGCATCGCTGCGGGGAGCCTCAGCCTGGGCGGGGAGCCAGGCCTGTGCTGCCAGGAGCCCTTGGAGTCGGCCGAGCATCCCCCGTCTTGCCCCGGCCCCCTCCGTGCCCTCGTTCCCGGGGGTGTTGCCTTGCCTGGGGGCGCAGGAGCGGCAGGGGGCCGGCAGCAGCCTGGCCAGGGCGGGTTGCAGAAGGAGCCTCAGGGCCATTCTCCAGGCAGGCTTGGAAGGCAGAGTGCATGCACCTCGGAGGCCTCAGCGTGCGGGGTTAGTAGTTGAGCTGAGCAAGCTGCACTGCCTCAGCTGGGAGTAAAAGAGGGGTAAGCACTGCGTTTAGGAAAGGGTAAATGTGCTGTGTGTTGGTGCTGTGTGGACGGTTGCCTGATGTGCCTTTTGTGACTGTGATGTTGCAGCCAAAGCAACATCAGTCTGATTTTAGGTGGCAATTACTTTGCTGTTTGCTCTGTGGCCTTGGTACAGCTAATTAGTGCCTTGGTTTGGAAGATCTGGGCAGTGCCATGCAGAGGAAGCTGCTACTTCTGGCAGGTGTTAGGATGTGTGCTTTTGAGTCAAGCACAGCAAGTACTTGGCAGTTATATCTTAGGGAGAAGCCCTGGGCTGCAGCATAGCTCCTCATGATCCACCGTAAGCCTAAGGGAATCAGCTGAAGTTTTTGGGTCTTGGATGTGTCGAGCTGTTAATGCCTTTTCTGAAAAGACTGAGTCAAAACATCCATGACATTCAGAGGAGATGCTGGTTTAATCAGAGTACTTCAGCATCCTGGGCTGTCTTTTCTGAAGACTGGACTTTTGCCAGCCAGCTAGCTTATTGCCCTGAAAACACCTGAAACTGTCTAGATTTGTAGGAAGGCAATGAAGAGTGCAGTCAGTCAGCACGTGGGCTGTGTGCCTGAGTGTTGCCAGCCAGTATTAGTTTATGCAGCTGGAGGTGGGGGATGCCATTTAAGGTGGCTTGAGTGCACTTTTGTGCATAATTCAGCTGCCAGAGTCAAGGTGCCCGATGGCATTTATGGAAATAGTTCGGAACGTTTCTCTCTTTTTCTTCTTACTGCTTACTGATTCAGTCATCAGTGAGTCACCAGCTCTTAGCAGGCCCTGGTATGAAATTTCACTAGTTTTTGCGTTTCAAGTTCATCTTGTCTAGAAAGCTTTTTTTCCTCTGAAGGGTTTCCTTCTGTGTGCCAGGCAATTATCAGTGTTATAACAGGACAAATACAGTCACAAACTGTAAAAAAACAAGCCGGGGGCGGGGGGGGGAGAGGGAGGGAAGAAAGAAAAGGCAGCACACTATGATGAGCACTGTGGTGGTTTTGCCGTGATAGTGCCCAGTGCTGAACAGCAAGGCTGAGAGCAATTCGGTGGACAGAGCCTGCCTACTTGCTGCAGCCACTGCCCTCTGTACCAGCCATGGGGGTTGCAAGGCCACCTGTGCCCTCTTAGTGCTTGTGGGTGTGATGTGTGTTGTGAGTGACCACCAGATGCAGTTGCGTTTCAGGGCTTCGTGTTGGAAGACTTGGTATCATTGGAAACAGAGGTGAAGAATAGGAAATAATGCAAAGTAACGGCAAAAATGTGTGCATTGGTTGTATGAATATCTCAGTTTTGCTGCTCAGGATTTCCAAAAGCAAAATCCTGCACCAGGAACATGGCAAGGATCACACCAACAGGTTCCTTCCATAAAGTGGGTCCTGTAGCCCATAAGACCTCCCGAAAGTGTGCTTGATACAGCATCAGTTAGGAGCAGGCAGCTTTCAGAGGTGGTCTAGCCAAACCTTCAGCCTCACTGACAGAGACGGGCAAAAGTCAGCACAGAGTTGGAAGCACTGTAGGCACAATGCCAGCTAGTCATGGATCCTGGGTCAGAGCTCATCGCTAAGGGAGATTTACCCTGTCAGCTGCCTGTCAGACTGAACTCCAGCACTTTCATTGCTTGGCTTGTAGCTGCTGGGTTGTCGGCTCAAGGGCCATTCAAAGTGCGTACTGCCAACCTGCTGTTTCCCAGTGGGGTTGTTTCGTGGCTGCTCAGGCATCAGCAGTTCTCCTCTACTCTATAGGTGATCAGCGTAGCAGCAACAGGAACAGAATCTGGGCAGTGTCCCCAGGGCTGGGTGGCAGAAGAACTTCGGTGTTACTGGAGGCCTCTTGCAGGGACAGGCAACCCTGAACACTGGTGTTCTCTGCCAGCCTGTTCCCTGAAGTGGATCTTCTGTGGAGCACAGCAGGCCTTGCTCCAAGCAGAGCCGTCTCCTGTTGACAGACTGAGAGGCTTGGTTGAGGAGGACAGCAACAAGTCCACAAGTTTTCTGAAGGCTTTTCTGTTTGCAGAGCTGATAGTGACTACTTCACGTCTGTCATGCTTCCTAGTGGTTGGTAGTAGCAGCTTTCAGAGGATTGTGGACTCCTTCATAACCAGTCCTGGTTAGCTTTCAGATAATCTTAGTCAGTCATTTCTTCAGAGATGAAGAATCCTGCATGTTTCCATGGAAATTTCTCAAAAAGTGGTGGTAGTTGCTCTTGAGCTACTCCTCTGTCAGTGCTCCAGTCTGTTCCCTGTCTGTAGCAAGACATTACAAATTCTTTGAAGTTTTCTGTATTTCTCTCATCCTCATCTTTGTTGCAGTGGAGGAGGATGTCAGCTGCCCTGTAACAAGTATCTGTGTTACAGATTACTGTGTTTCTGCATCACCTGCCACTGCATTTGTGTACCTCTCCCTTTCCATTCCCACTTAGCCAGGGAGCTGTTGTGCTCCGGTCTCAGCAAGGTACCAAAACAATTGCAAGGCTAGTTGAGCTTTCCTAAATACAGAGAAGGACCTACCTGCAGCGATGTGGTTCAGAACCAGTGCTGGTGTTCCCCTCAGTTCTTGAGGAACTGTGGGATTGTTACTGCATCACCTTCAAGGGAGGAAGGTCCCAGCTGTTTTCTAGCTTGTCTTCTGCTCTGTTGGGACAGGTGTCCTGCAGAGCAGCAGGTGCTTTGCCTTTGCACAGCATGAAGCTTGTGCTGATTTGTGCCTCTGATTTAGGGGGAAACACATGCAAGGACTTTCTGGGCAATTTCTTTCAATATAAGTAGGCTGGTTAATTGACATCAGACCTAAGATGTTCTGTGGTTTGAAGGAGGGTTTTTTTGGGGTGCTTTTTTTTTTTTTTTTTTTTTTTTTTTTTTTCCTCTGGCAAGGCTTTAACTTGAAGAAAAGAGTTTCATTTTCTTATGCTGGTCATGTATTATGGAAACACAGTATTCCCTCCCTGGAGAGGACTTCCTCTGTAGTAGGCTTATTATGACTATCGTAGTTATACATATCTGAAGGATCAGGTATTACTTTCCTGTACTCAGGATTACAGTGTTCTGCTGTCTGGTTTGCTGCATGTTATGGGGGGCACTTTGGTGCAAGTGAGTACTTGGTTTTGTTGCAGTAGTAAGCAAGCTAGAGAAAAAGCAGAAATCCTCGAAGTGCAGGGAAATGCTAATACTCTTTATATAAAGCCCATCTACATCTCTGATACTTCTGGCACATGAATAATTATAGAACTTAGAGGGTTGCTTGCCATAGTTCTCAGATTCCCAAGCTTTTTTGCTGTGCCACAGGTGTAGTCCTGCTGGAGGCAGTGACCAGCGCCTGGGCACAGGAATCTGTGCAGATTAAGTTCTAGAGTGAAGGAAATGGCACCTTACTAAGCAGATGCTGTGGAGGGGTTTTGCTGGCCAGTCTCGGGTGTTTGGTGCGCAACTGCTGTTACTGGTAACAGAGTGAGAAATCATTTCTTAAGCTTGCTTTGTGCAAAGTGAAACTTGTGGTTATATCAATTTATCAGAGCCTGCAATTATTTCTCTAGTTGTCTGTTTGTGCTAATTTAATATGTTTAATTTTTAGGACACCTCTGCATCTTGCTTCTGCAAATGGCCATGTGAATGTTGTTACATATCTCGTAGAAAACAAGTGTAAACTAAATCTTACTGACAGTGATAACAGATCGCCGCTGATGAAGGTATGTGGAATATGTTATGCTCTTTCAAGTAGGGCTTGTCAACTGTGCATTAAATGAGAGGTGGCTGGTAGGATTCTTTACACAGCTCTGCGTAGAAGCATGCATCTGGTAATCAGCGTGGAATAGGCATATGTTAGCTCAGCTTTGAAGGTGCTCTTATTTTCCAGCATTGGGAAGCTGGGGCAATTGTAACAGAGCGCTGGAAGCTCTTCCTTTTTTGCGTGTTGTTCCCAGGCAGTACAGTGCCAGCAAGAAGAATGTGTAGCTATTCTGCTAGAACACGGTGCCAACCCACATCTGGCAGATGCTGACGGCAACACTGCCCTTCACCTTGCTGTCCGATCTCCTAATACAGCTGTAGCGGGGCTGTTACTTGAGCATAATGCCAATATTGATGCTCGGAATAAGGTAAATTTTTGTGTTTGTTGAAGAAGTTCTTTCAAAAAGTTGTATTAGTATTTCTCTGGTAGGGTGTTTTTTGTTTTTTTTTACTTTTATTTTTAAATTTATCTGCCCTTTCAGGAGGGAAACACTCCGCTTATTCTTGCTATCTCTGAACATCATGAAGATATAGCAGAGTTTCTTCTGCAGAAAGGAGCTGATGTGCATGCTCGAGATCACTGTGAAAGGTGAGTGGTTTGTCAAAACTCTGCATGGGTCTCTTTAGTATTCTTTAGGTTGGATTAATCAGAGGCATGAGAGTGAGCTCTGAAAAAAACCCCGGGGAGCCACATAGCAGCTATTTCTGTGTGACTTGTGAAAGCACATCTGCACTTGGCTGTTGTCATACCTCAGTGGGTGCTTTCCTCGTTGAGGATTACAAGAAGGCGTTGTCTGTGGTGGCCCTTCTGGCAGGAAACATGCTGTTAGCTCAGCAGCACTACCTCAGTTTGTAAAAACCATCTCCTGCATAGTGGCATAGTTTGTGTGTGAGTGTTGTCTATGTGGAAGCTTTGTCTGAAGATTGAAGGTTTGGTTGTTTTGACTCCCTCTTGCATTTTATGGTTGCTCTTAATATTTAATGAAAACTGCGTTTTCTTTTGCTCATTCAGTAATGAGGAAAGTAGTTTTTGAGAGCAAATAGGAATAAAAATAATTACAGTGTCTGTGTCAAATGATCTACTTCATAACATATTTTTGGTGTTTCAGAACCCCACTTATGACTGCAGCATCTGGTGGACAGCTTAATTTAATAAAAGTTCTTTTTCGATATGGTGCTGATCTTTTCCATAAAGACACTAACGGATGGACAGCTGAGGATTATGCTGTTACTCATGGATATTCTAGGTAAATTTTGACTTTATTGTTAGAATAGGTTGTCAGTTGTCAGTGTGGCTTTTGAATGTTTTTGGTAATAGCAGCAAGGTTTAATGGTGTGTTGAAAGCTGTCCTGAAGCTGTGCTCAGTGGCGTCTTCTGATACGTATCGTTCCCTGTGTCTAGTATTAATCTGGATGTTGAAGAAAATTTCCGCCCCGAATTGTCTGTAGATGTCAAGTTTTGACGCTAAGCTTGCACCTGCCCAATACAAACTCTAAAACATGTCTGTATCCTACAGTTACCCAGAGGTAGAACGTGGCAAACTGAAATGCATGTCAGTCCTCTCCTCAGACCAGCACCATTGTCCTTACTGACTTCCACTACAATGAGCAGGAACTACCAGCCTTTTGTTTCAGAGATCTAACATATCCCTTTTGTTAAAGTCTTAAGCAGTTTCACTCCTCTTATGGATAGCTTTGTACCTGTGCGTATCCCTTCTCTGGGGTGGTTATGTGTGCTTAACAGCTAAGCTGAAAATATTGTGCCGAGCTGGAGCTAATAGCTTCGTAGGTGTGGATATGCACCTCTAGAGTGAACATGACTGTAGTGAATATTGAAGTATGTAGTAGTCGTGCAGTAAGTTCTGTATGTATTACTTGTATGCATTCACTGAGAGTATATGAATTCATACGGCTATGAATACGTCGTGTAGGGTGGATAAGTGGCTGTTAACTGTTCTATTAAACTGTATAAGCAAGTATGTGGTTGTTTTTACCAAATATGTTTCTTCTCTTTCCCTATATAGTCTTTGTAAACAACTGGTGGAATACGCATTCCGGGGAGACAGAGACGAAGGTGGTGCACAAGGCGACACAGTACCTGGCATTCCTCACCGGGCCAGAGCTGCTGGCTTGACGTTGGGTGCACCTGCTGTGGACAGAGGAGGTAGGATCTTTAATCACGCAGGAGCCCACGAGGAAAATCACTGTGGCCTTTTCTTTAGGGGGTTTGTGTTGTCAGCGCTCACTGTGTTCGCCGTTGACTTTAGTGGAGGCATCAGGTGGGGTAGCGCAAGAAGCTTTGTGAATACGCTGACTTGTTGCTGGTTGGAGGTGCTTCTTGTCAGGGGTGAAGGCAGCTGCGGTTTGTGTGCTACGGGCCCACGTACCGGGTTGTTGCGTTCTGCCTGCCAGATTGCCCATCTGTATAGGTTTTCATACAGAGAGAGAAGGGGGAGAGGGAAGGAACTAGGTGAGAGTGGTTTTGGTTTTGGGGTGTGTACTTGTACCTGTAGATGGCCATTCAGATTGTGAAAATGAATTGCAAAAGCAGTAGGTTCGTCCTGAGTAGTTGTTCATCTTCCTGTAGCTGGGAAGCAACAGATGAGTTAGCAGGGCCGTACATGTCTTGTTGATTTCCACTGAGTTTGTGCAGTGGTGTTTTAATATTAATAGTTTCACCTGCACTAAGCTGCCTTTAGTGAGTTGTCTTATTTCTCAGCATCAGTTACGATTGTTTCTGTGTAGGTGCTGTAGAGACATACTTAGGAAAAATCGTCTTGGAAAAGTCACTTTGTTAGAAACAATAATGCAACTTCTGTGTGTACTGTATCTTCATGGACATAGTTTGATTCCAGTAAAAATAAAAACCACTTCTACTTCCAGTAATTTTATGAAATAAACATTTAAAAGTCCATATTAACTTGTGATCCAGAAAAACAATTGAATTGCCTTGTTATCAAAAAAATTAGCTCCTTCAGTGAGTTCATTTTAAATTAAAAAAAACCAAAACAAACAACTCCTTAATTTTTAAGATCCAGTCTATGCTTATGAGCTCATATAGCCCTAGAGGAATCTTAGAAAACTAATCTTTTAATATAGATCGAACTTCTTGTACTTTACATCTCAGGCCCTACAGTGGGAAGTTCTATCCTTTCTGGTTTTTTTAAGGGTGTTACATCAGAACTTTGTGGCAAATGGGCAGCAGACAGTGTTCAAACACAGTTTATTACTCCTTTTTTAAATACGTCGTGAAATATGAGCAAAACATGGGATATTTTTCTGAGTTCACTTTTCCCAGATAGGGGAATTTAATTTAGAGCCAAACTTTGTTCCTTTGACTTAGGAATAGTTATTTTGATCTAGTCAGCGATGTGTAAAGTTTCTTGATAGACTGAAGGAAGATGCAGAGGTTTTTATATTTTATTTTATTTTTGGAAAGCACATGGTACAGGTAGTTTAATCAACAAAATGTTGCTTTTACCCAAACAGCACTCTGTGGCTGTCTCCTGTGCACATAGATAATTGCTGTGGTACCACATTGTGATGACTGACAGGCCTGGGTTATTTTAAAATATGTGGCTTGAAGAATAATACTGTTGTGTGATTCCAAAATTAATATGCCCTCAGGGAAACATGGGTTCTTGAACCAAGTAATTTGCTCAGTTCCTTGAAGACGGTAATACTACTAGCATAAGTCCACAATGTTATGGGAAATCCTCACTTGAAGAGGCCTAGTAAGTGTGAAGAGCATATTTATGTGGGTTAAGGACTTGGGAGGAGAAAGAGTGTGCTGTGGTCTCAAACGGTTTATAGTAGGGCTTGTTTTCCTTGAGTGGTACGAATCTTTTTCTCCTTGTGCTCAGTCTCCTGGAAAATGACCCCGGCCTGTTGAGTGAGAGGGATTAGTAGCATGCAGGGAGCACTTGGTGGCATTGATTCTGCAGTCTCTTGCTTGCACACACAAAGGGCAGGTCCTGCATCCTGAGTCCCTTTGACAGGCTGCAGTGAAAGCTTTGAAGCCCCTGTTAGAGGAGAAGCTCAACTGATCGTGAGACAACGGAGGAATACCCACTTTGAATTCTTTGTTTTAATCTTGCTCTTCATTCCTGTTTTTCTGGGATTTTCAATGTAGTCCTTCCTCCTTTTGCTGCTACTTTTGCACTTGTTGAACATTGTTCAAAATATTCGCCTCTAGTGAGCAAGTCGGTATATTTAAGAAGTTGGCTCATGCTTATTTGAGTGTTTACTTTTTGTCAGAACATGAACCTTTTTGTTGATTACAGACAGACTTGCAAAAACCTCCAAATGAATGGCTTCCACCTCTAGCATATCGAATGACAGACTTTTCAGATTTGAAGTTGGAATTTCTTTGGCAAAAAGTAATTATGTATTTTTTCTAAAAGCGAGGGTTCAGATTTCTAGTATGTCTTCAGTGGCAGCTTTTTTTAGCTGCTGCACTGCATATTGGTGTACTGTTCCTACAGAAACCATTGGTTTTTCATCATAGAGCTCTTGGAAAAGAAACGAGTGCTTCAGTGTGCTTTATATCTGCTGTATCGCCTTTTAAGAAAACTGAGAAATGGAGAAGGAATGAGAAACAATCTTGAGGTCCTTTTTTTAACTCTTACATGTGTATTTTTGATAGGAGTCCTCTTGCCACATCCATTCCATGTATTTGTGGTAACATCAATATAAGCAGGACGCCCTGTTGCTCTGAGGCAAATGTTATGGCCTTGTCACACAGACATTTGGTGTTGGGTAGCTGCAATAACAGAACCACACCATTCATTGATATAAAAAATAAAATTTTACTAAGTAGGATGGGTAGAGCAGGCGGATGGTGATTTATATTCTAAAGCTTCTGTTCCACAACACATAGACACGTGTACACACACAAGCACACATGCATGACACTCACACCAGTCAGTGCACCCGTTCTGGTCCAGTTGTGGCCTGCCCTATAGCCCTGGGGGAACAGGGTATTCACTCTGACTGCTTGTCATGCCTGCGTTCTGGCTGGTGGCATAGCTTCTCTATGTGAACAGTTCAGCATGGTCAAATCAACATATGCAGGGCTTTTACCTTCAGACTGAGGTAGGAGGGGGCTGTGTTTGCATCCGGCACCATCTGACACAACTGGCTAGCGTATCTCCAAAGTTTGTTGGCACCTACAGATTTTTGGGATGCTTAGACGGAGGGATTTTAAGTGTGCCGTATGTATAAAACACTCTACAAATACGAAGGAATTGCATTGGCAGTCAGTGCTGGGCAAGGACTAGTCAAGCTGAGAGAAATTCAAAGTTGGCAGTACAGTAAACTGCCAAGAGTCTGTTTCAGTGTTTCAAAATATTGGAATATAGGTATTTTACAATGGAGCAAGTAAATTAAGTTACACTGTTTGACACTGTCCCTTAAGAGTAGAGTTCTGTAGGTTGTGATAGGTTTGGCTTCTACTTCTTGTAACTGTAGAGTAGGCTGATGGTCACAGTACATTCTCCCATTGCTACAGCTTTGTTAATGTACTGGTTATGTTTTCCAAATTTCTGGGAATTCACATGTATTCTGGTGCCCTTGTTCGGTCTGTCCTTGACACGCCTTTCCCTAAATGGATATAGGAATGCCACAATCTCCTAGCCAGACATCAAGAACAGGAAAACCAAAGAAAGGTATTCTATACAGTAGCATTTCAACTGTGAAACATGTTGTGTGATGTACAAATACTAACACACCTGTGATGTTTATTATCTTGGAGGTCTCTATTCTGATGGTTTTGGTTTTATAAATCAGGTTTGAGAGCAGGCTTTGGGCGCTTTTTGTTTGCGTGTTTTGCACGGGTCCTTTATTACTGGATTGAGTGATTGCTTTGTGTCATTAGTGATAGTAAATAATATTTAAAAAAAAAATGCTCTTCTGTTACTCCACAATGAAAATGGACTTCAATTAAAGTAGAAACAAGTGATCCCTAGATAGTACTTTTCTAGATCCCATTTCTACAGTAGGGCATCAAGATCTGTCTGAAAACTATCTCATAAACTTTCTCTCTTGCTTTTTAAAGGAGAATGGGAACTGGTTTTGATCATTGCTTAAAGTTACTATCCATGGAAAGCAAAAGTTCAGATAACTTACTCAACACGATATGCCCTTTGTTTTCTTTTCCTTTTAATGATTTTGTCTAAGACCTTGGTTTGGCTGTCATCATACAACTTTATGGAAGGCCACCAATCTCCTATTTATAAGCAAGTTCATTTTGTGATGATAGTGAACGAGAACTAATTATCGAGGACTTGAGGAATGCTGAAATAGATACGATGTGGAGGCTCTATTTGTTTTTCTCCTTTCTGTCCTGGGAATTGAAGAGGCCTTTTATTTCTACTTAGTTGTTGGTAATTGAGAGGTTTTCGCCCTCTTCAGGCTGGATTCCTAGAGTTCAGATTTCTTTAGTACATCAGTGGTGTGCTAGAGTGCGCTGTCGTTGAGTTTGCAACATGTGCATCTGGGCCACGCTGCCATTCGGAGGGATCTTGACAAGCTGGGTAAATGGACTGTCAGGCCTGTCTTAACAGAATTCAACAAGGGCAGATGCCAAGTCCTGCACATGGAAAGGAACAACCGTTTGCTACAGCACGTGCTGGAGCTGCCTGACTGGAGAGCTGCTTTGCTGGGAATAGCCAGAGGGTCTTGGCAGAAAGTGAGCTGAGAATGAGCCAGCAGGGTGCCCTGCCGGCTGAGAAGGTTAACGGTGTCCTGGGCTGTATGAAGAGCAGCATAGCCAGGGGACTGAGGAAGGGGATTGTACGCTGCTACCTGGCAGTCCCTGGGTTGTGTCCAGCTCCCTGGGTATAATTTTGAGCCCCCAGTGCAAGAGAGAGTGGTCTTTCATCCGTGAGCGAGTTCAGTGGAGGGCCATCAAACTTTGCCAGGAGCAGGGCTACTTGCCTTTTGGGAGAGACTGGGGGAACTGGGCTTGTTCAGTGTAGAGAAGAGATGACTTTGAAGGGGACCCAGCAGCAGCTTCCAGTACGTGTAAGGAGAAGACAGAGACAGGTGCCTCCCAGTGGTGCGTCACATGAAGCAAAGGTACAAGAGGCATAAATGGAAACAAGAGAATTTCTAATGGAATGTGGGCAGCTTCACCATGGTGAGAACAGTAAAACGGAGAGGTTGTGCAGTCTCCCTCCTTGAATGGTTCAAGATCAGAGTGGAAAAAGCCCTTTGAGCCTCATCTGACCTCAGAGCTGAGTCTGCTTTGAGGAGGCGGTTGGCTGAGAGACTTGCCGAGGTCCCTTGTGACCTGATTTATCCTGTGATCCTGTGTGCAAGTTGCTGTCTTAACATGGATGAAAGCTTGGAGCGTAGTATAGATTGCCCTGGTTACGCCTGTCTTGCCTGTTGAATACCCTTTTTGGTGCAGCGTAGAGAACTGCTGGGGATTTTTCTGCCTGAGGATAGGCATTAGGTCTTGGTTATGCTTTTTGATGTTTTTTACCTTTTCAGGATAACCTGTAAGTGGGTAGAGCACCAGCTAGTATAGTATATAAACCAGTAAAATCTCTGTCAACAGTGTGTGCTTGTGTGTGCAGTATGAGTACTTCAGCAGTTCATTTATTTACTGTCTTGCTAAAGCACCAGTATTTTGTTAACTGTTTATTAACGTAGTATATTCATGCTATGCTGGGTTTTTTTAGTTTAGAGGTAGTTCTTAAACTTTTAGGTATAAAAGTTCAAAGGAGATAAAGCTCTAGTCTTTTTTGTTTTGTCAATTCAGTGTGACTTGAAAAAGCAGTTGTTTGGAAATGCATGCATTCATTCATGCTGTCTTACATTAAGTTGACTCCCCAAAATTTCATTCTGTTATGACATGTAGAGTTGTCCAGGTTAAATGTTGGTATGTGCTGGTTGATTTTTGGCATGCCAAATCTAATTTCAACATGTCAATTAATGTTTGAAGAGCAATAGACGACTTGTCGCAAGGAGACTCAATCAGGTAAGACTTTAAACATACCCAGCACATACCTGAGGAATGATTGGAGAGACACAGTACTCATTTTGCTTTACTTTTTAAGAAGCTTGGAGAAAGAGGGGAGCGATGTCAGTTGGCATACTTCTGAGGAAGAACTGGATTTTTCTCCCAAGGTATGGTGTATTTACAGTAAATGTCCTATAAAAATAAGTGATCTGAAGGCAAGTTTTCTGGGGGATTGAAAGAAACTACAGTTCTAGCCAATATTGTTTTCTCCTTAGAAGCAGTCTCTGACCTGCCAGCCTTTCTTTTGCTGTGAGTTTTTCCTAAAAGACCTGTAGCTGTGGCAGAGCACGCAGTAGATTTGTGGTTTGAGGCAAAAGAGCCATAGGCGACGAGATAAACCACCACAGTTTTGTTTGTTCTTGGTCATTTGAGTCAGATTTTAAGTTTATAAGTTACTAATATAACCTGTTCTGTTCTTCCCCAAACACTGTTAATGTTTCCTGTAAATTTCGTGATAGAATCCTAACTGATAACGGGCACTTTTTAATGAAGAGGTACTGAAATCCTTCATCACGTAGTTCTCCTTTCCTCCTCGTCAGGTTACTCAAGAGTGCTCAGCGGATGAGTTACTCAAATGGGTCATCTTTTTTTCTTCTGTTGAGGTGGCATTCTGTGCTTGCACGTAATCTCACACTGCATGTTTTCCCTCCTTTTTTTTTTTTTTTTTTTTGAATGCTTAGGCAGTATTCTTTTTGTCAGCTACAAGCTCTCAGGCCTGCTTTTTTTGCTAGTGTTCTGAAGAATTATTAACTTCTGCAGTGATGTCTGGAGCATCTGTTCTGTTGCTCTGGGATTCTGCAGCGATGAGGAACTGGTGTTCTAGTTCAACCTACTCTGCAATACTGGAGGTGCAAGCATGTTTAGTTTTAACATGATTTCATTTTCTTGCACTGATTTAAATATAAATTATGCATTTTTTGGGCATGTTTTTGAAATGTAAGGATATTCTGGTAAGTGTACTTGCAGGGACTAATCAATGCATTAAACCTAGGGTTCTTAACAGTTACTTCCCTTGTGCACACTTGCAAGTAAGCATCCAGAAGCTGCGATCTTAAATATAACTGAATTTTACTGAAGTACTACAAATATTAAACCCAGATTTTTAAAACTGCTATGCATGTAACCATAGTTGTGGAAACATTTTTCAGAAGGGTGCCTGCATGGTATTTTGGGGGTGAAATACTCACTGAATTGCATATGTGAGGAGTGTTTTTGTAGTTAGAAGTATAGGATGGAGCCAACACCTGACCACTATCAAAAGGACAGCCTGATTACATTTAGTGTTCAAGGTTTGATGTGACCAAAGGATTTGTTGTTGTCGTTAGTGTTCTGAAAGAAAATAATCATTTATTTACAGAAGCTGCAGAAGCCAAATTTGACATTGTTAATGAATGTTTCCCAGCAGTTCAGGAAAAACAGTAAGCTATTTGGAACAGATTGCATAGTATACTAATGTTTAAAAAACTACTTAGCAAATCTACTTTTATATAATTCTTTTCCTATAGTAAATGAGAAAAGTAGCATTTTGAAAACACAGCACTTAGGCATTTCAGAAAACATAAGTCATGTTGTTAAAATGAAGGTATTATCCCCTCCTAAGCCTTTGTCCCTGCCCAAGTCCTTTCTCCATCCTGCCCATCCTTGACTTGGTTCCTTTTCCAGACATTCCCAGATTACTCCATTAATCTGGTAACGTGCCTGTTGCCATTTCCATAACTCCTTTTGTTGTTTTGACATAACTGCCATGTCTCCAAAGACGGTGAATAATGAAGTATCTTGCAAGTCGGTACCAAAGCAAACTGTCTTTCAAAATCTAAATAATTTGCAAGATAAACAAGAAAGTTGGAACAAGAAAAGCACGATTCAGGCGAAGTTTCGCAGAAATGATGACTCCCTTTTTGCAGAATCTAAGATGACAGACTGGAAAAAAGAGACACCTCAGCTTCTCTCAGATAGTTGTGGTCTTAAGGAGGAAAAGTCAAGCTTCAGTAATGGCTTTGAAAGTGATAATAGTTCTTTGTCAGCAGGAAAAAACCCAAGGCTTGAAAGTCAAAGACCAAACTCTGTCTTTCTTGAACATGTGGATGATGAAGATACAGAAGAAGAGCAATGTGAAGTAGATAATAAAGTCTGTGAAGCCCTGAAACAAGAAAGTGAACACTTGTGCTTGAATAGGCATGAAGAAAATGTAAGAGCAGCATTTCACTCAGGCACCAAAGTAAGTTATATAAGGATGATTCAATCACAAAGGTATTTTCTAAGGGTGATAAAGGTAAGAACCAAAAGGTAAACTGGATTTCTGTTAATATTTCATGTATATCCATCTTTTGATCATCCTTTTTTTATATTAGAAAATGCCTTTACTCCCAACCAAAGCAGTTTCTTAGGTATAAGAATAATATTGGGCAGTATTTTCAATATTTTTTTATTGGTTGCAGTGGTTTTGCAGGAAAACAAATAGGCAGTATAATTTTTCTGAAATAAATTCAGTTTTTCTCAGTTGTATGTACGGTTTTTATCTGTCAAGATTTATTGCCATTTAGTAAAATACCTGGTGTGATGGCTGAAAGTGAGGAACCAAAAAGTTTGAATAAGATTGAGAGCAGGAAGTTAGTGATTTTCCTGGAGCAAAGTAGAGGAAAAGGAGCGTGTTCCAAAACAATGTAACTGAAATGAAAGCTAGAGTTAGGCTGACATGAAGAATTGCTTCTCCGGAGCTTTGCAGAGCCAGGGCTAATGACTTAGGGCTAATGTCATTGCTGTCTCCTCAGAGATTCCCATGGAAAAACTGAAGGCCTTGTAAAACAAAGCTCAACAAAGTTGACATCTTGTCCCTTTGCCGAGCCAGCAGCTTCCCCTTAACAGAATCCCTGGACATAAACGTATATACAGTGGAATCTAAACAGTGGCATCAAACGTCCCGCCAGACACCACATCTGTCCCTAAAATCCTTCCCCCCAAAAACCCTGAAAGACTTCCCTTGACACCCTCCTCCATCCCAGGCTGTTCCTGAAATCATCCCCCACCTCCCCACCCTGGCCCTAAAACATTTCCCCCAGACCCGGGTCCAGCCCTGAAGTCCCTCCCCCACCCTCGGTCCAGCCCTAAAATCCTTCCCCCAACCTCCCCCCCCCCCCCCCCCCCCCCGGGTCCTTCCCTAAAGGCCTCCATCAAACCCCGTGTCCGTCCCTAAAACCCTTCCCCCAGACTCCCCACTCTGTTCTCTAAATAACACACACTCCCTCACCCACCCACCCACCCCCCGGTTTGTTAATACACGCGCCCCCACCTGCCTCCACCTCCCCCACCCCCCATACACCCACTCCCACAAACACACATCCTTGCCCCACACCCCACCCCCACACACCCCGGTCCATCCCTAAACACCTTCATCGATTCCCACCCGTCCGTCCCTAAACCCCTTCCCCCTGCCCCCGTCCCTCTGTCCCTGGCATGGCCCAACTGCCCAGCACCACCAGACCACTCTGGCCCAAACACCATAAGGCCATGGTTCCCACCTGACAATAGCAAGTCGAGGAACATTTTTTTTTTTCCTAAATAGAGAGAGTTTTACTTCGTACGCTGCTGACTACGCCGAATTATGTTTTGCTGGCTGACTGGATACACGGCAAAGCTGAACTCCAGATCAAATATAATCAAATCTATCAAGTATATCAAATAATGGAATATATCAAATGCAGTTTCTTGTATTGCAATGAAAGAAAATAGCTTGCCATATGATAAAAGGAACCAGTGGCAGTTACTGTGAGCGATATGATAAAGGAGCAATAGGAGCGAAGCACCAAATTGTCACTGCAAAGCCTTAACGAGACTAAGGAAAGGAGACATCACCAATTCCAACCCCAACATCACACAGGACCACCCTTTATCTGGGAGCGCCCTTGCAGCCGGCACCAGCAGTCTCTCGGGAACTGGGAAATTCCCCTGGAGAAGGTGCCAGAAAGGAATCCTCTTGCTGCTTCTCAACCTGCCCTGGCAGACATATGACGCACATCATAAAAGTTCTGCTCCCTGCTTTCTGTGGTGAAAAATTGACCAAAAGCTTTTGCACTCATGCAGAGCCAAAAAAACACATTTTGGGAAAGCGCAGCATGGCTCCCCTGGAGAAGGTGCCAGGAAGGAATTCTCTTGCTGCTTCTCACCCTGCCCTGGCAGACATGTGAGGCACAGCACAAACATTCTGCTCCCTGCTCTCTGGGGTGAGAAAATTGACACAGCACATTTGCAATAATACACGGATTTGGACACCCAGTCATTCCATTCATAATAGGGGGGATCTAGGTGGAATAGACCTTTCCATTTTCTTTCTTCAACGATTTCCTGACTTGATGGTCTCCTTCCCTCCTTCAGGTGCCCACCTTTTCTAGTTAGTCAGACTAGATGTCTTTCTCAACACAAACAGAGCATTGCCATTTATTTATTTATTTATTAAGACCTTGTGCTGTTTCACAGGTGCAGCAGCTGTTTCTTGGCTTTCTCCACACCCTGGGCTGGGCCCCTGATGGTCACGGTGTCACTGCCAGAGCCCTTGGTGGGGAAGTGGATGTGGACTCCACCACAGTCCTCCACGATGGAGCGGACGAAGCGGCCTTTGGCACCAATGAGGGAACTGTGCCGTTTGGAAGGAATAGAGACCTCCACCTCTGTGCTGTTGGCCTAAGGGAGGACAGTACCAGCCTCTTGAGTCAAGCTGCAGAAATGTGTTTGCACCCACTCTGCTTACCCTCTAACTCCCACCTTGCTAGGAGCTTTATAGAGCTGGAAGAAATGCCTGAGCAGAGGGCTTGGAGACTGGCTACTCCTGACAGGAGCAGTCACAGACTTTGGTTTACGAGTCAAGAACAGACCGACACATTTGTCTCCACCCTGCCCTCACCCATTACAACCACGTCTGTATCTGTGTCTTCTAGCAACATTGTCAAGTCCCTCAACCGCAAAAGGCCAGTCGCTTCACTTACCAGCTCCTTCTGGATGGCAAGAATCCTGTGGCGAGCAGCCTCACAGTTTGCTCTCTTGCCTGTGATAACAATTGTCTCCGAGTTGCTGTTCTTTGCTGGGAGATCAATTTTGGTGTTGCTTTCTTTACGGATCTGCCACAAAGGGAAAAAAAAAAATCATCTCAGAAGTGTCCCATGTCAGAAGAAAAGCCCTTGCAGGCTATATTGGACATCACCAATGAGCAGGAGAGAGCATCCAGTGGGATTTTGCTGCAGGCAGTGATCATCACGAGCACTTGAGTTAGGAACAATATCTCACCTTCTTGATGTTGGCACCTCCTTTCCCTACGATGTTCTTGTGGAAATGTTTGCAGATGGGGACAGAAATAGAAAAGCTGTTTTCAACCTAAGGGAGAAAGGAAGGGAGAACTGAAGATTACACTGTCGTGGCAACTGAGGCCCGACTTCAGGAACTCTGATAAACAAGCTTTTGAAAATAGGCTTAGACCCAAGGAAGTTCTCTATACGAGAGGCTTGTAAGAATAAACAAAGGCAAGTACGTTCCCCTATAGCCTTCACATAACAGGTACTACCCCCCTGCCTCCATTCAGCCAAAACAGCGCCGACAGCTCCCTCCTCTTGAGGTGCTTTAGCTCTACCCAAGCCAGTAGAGCTCTGCTTTGCCCCAGGGTTATCCAGGCACATAGGAGGGAAAAAGCACTTCTGCTATTCAGCAGAGCACAAGCATTCCTCTGCTTTGAGAAGAGAGCATTGTGCTCATGAAACACTGAAAAGACTTACTTATATGCCTCTCCAGCTATAACAAAGACAATCCTTCCTTCTCTGCACCAAAAAAAATAATGTTGACTTTTCAAGAATGCTATGGATGAGTTTCATAACCAAGGGGTGTCATCCACCTGCCACACAATTTGTCTTCTGCAACTTCGATTAAGCATGTCAAGACATCCTATGGATGTGATAAACACCTCATCACCTCTGCTCTGTTGCCCCTTCTTCCCCCAGTTTCTTACTGGAACTAGTAACTCCAGCTCACCAGTTCCTTGACCATGGCTTCAATCTGTTCCTGAGCCACATGCACATCTTCTGTAGGCCCTTCCAAAGTGATGTTATCCTCTCCTCCAGTGAATTTGATGTGAACCTTGAGGTGAAAGACAATGAATCTCTTAAGAATTTGCCAAGATCCAAGCCAGGCCAATGCTCTTGGTCAGGCCTACACCATCGATCCCTGCCACTAAGAGATGCGCCTCTTCCCAAAAAGCCCAAACAAAATCCCCACAATTTCCCAAGTCAGTAACTTAACGATGTTGGCCATATGGCAGTGCCTAGAGCCCAAGGCTCTGGTGCTGTCCCGGTTTCTGCAAGGGCTTTGGAGAAGTTTACTCATCTAGCCTTTATCTAGATACCGTCTAACTCACCAGGGAGAAGCCTTGCTGCACTCGGCATTTCCAGGTATCCTACTACATCAGTTCTCAAAACAGCACCACATAAAGCTTCCTTGGAAGGGCTCAACCCATGACAATAACATAGGATGAGCAGTGTTTGCAGCAGTAAAAGAGAGGGTTCCCTTGAACAGCAAAGATCTGTGTCATTTCCCCCTGGGTTTACCCACGCTAGAATACACCTCTGTCTCCCGTGACGAGTGATCTGGACCAAACCTTTTTCTACGCCGGGGGTGCTAAGCTAATCAGCTCATGCATACCTTTGGCATCTGCTGAGTTATTTTGGCCAGGTTCTGTCCTTTCTTTCCAATAATGAAACGATGAAGCCAAGAGGGGGCAGAGACCGAGGAGACGGTAAAACTGTTGGCCTGAGAGACAGAAAAACAGAGAAGCTGTTTGATGGACAAACTGGAAGAGGCCTTCACACCAATTCAGTTCCAATTCCCATGCTGCACCTCCGGTATTGACTTCTAAGCTGCACCTCTAATGGCCCAAGAGAGCGCACCCCCGCTACAGCCGTCAGTGCTCACAAATGTATCTTCATGGGACCTTCAAAGGAGGCCTAGCCCATCTTGTCAGTACCTTTGCATAGACTTCAGTCAATGCTTGCCCCAGTTTTTCAGGCTCGCCTCGCAGTATCAGCGTCTCCGAGCTACTGTCAATGGGTGGGATCTCGACAGAGACTCCAGTCTTCTCCAAGATCTCCTGCAGGGAATTCCCCTTGGGGCCGATGACATACTTGTGCTGGGACTTCTTCACCTCCACTGCAATAGTAGTAGTCTTCTTTTTCTGTAGGGGCAGAGACACTGAGGCGTCAATCACAAGGGGGCGGGGAAGGACAAGAGCGACAGGAAGAGGCACAAGATGCAGTCAGACTCTGCACCCAGCAAAGAGCAAAGCCAAGCTGAGCACAGTGGCTCGGCAGTACCCTAGCACCCCTTGGGCCCCTGCCTACAGAAAGCCTTGTGCTCAAAAATTCACAGGGGAAGTACATACAAAACTAGCATGCTGGATCAAGCTCCCTGGGACACGGCATGGAAGAGACCACACGCACACACAGGCCTCTCGTTGTCGTCCCCCCCGGCCCCCCGTTGGACAGCAGGGTTCAACTCCCAGCCGTCTCCCAGGCAGTGCTGTGATGCAACACTGTGCAGGCTATAAGCCGATTGTTGAAATCCAGACCGGTACAAATACAGACCTAACCACGAGGAAAAACAGCCCAGCAACCCACAACAAGGATATTCACAGCAGCGTTGGCTGTGGGAAATAAACTGGAGTGACATTCGCTCTTCAGCAACTTCTACTTAGGTAGCAACTTTGATACTGTCAGCTGGCCACCGCTGTAGACTTCACACTTCTTTCCTTCCTTAGTAGCCCCGGTGTGAACAAGAGCCAGGGGAGCTCTTGGTGGTCTGCCAATTCCCACGGTACAGAAAAGCAAGAAATCTGTCACCTCCCGGATAGTATCAGCCCAGCTCCCACTCTGCCGAGTGAGGAAACGGTAGGATTCGGGGTCATGTACTGCAAGGGCTGCTGAGCCAGATGCAACGGAGGGATGCACAAAAGTAGAACAAGAAGGGAAGAGTGCCTAGGAGCAGGTGCCAGGGGAAGGTGGGAAGCTTTATGGACCATCCGTACCTTCTCCTCATAGATCTTCTTCACTCGAGCCACAGCCTGGGCTAGTTGCTCCTTTTCTCCGGTGAAGACTATCTCGGTCTTGTTGACACTGGGTGGAGGAATGTTGATGCGCGTCCCTGTGTCCTGCATGAGCTCCCTCACCAGCTTGTTGTAAGGGCCAGCAATGAAAGGGTGGTACACTTTCTCCACGTCCAGCCGCTCCACGGCACGCTTATCCTGGAAGAGCCCACAACAGACCTTGGTGGGAACTGCCCTCTATATTACGGTCTCTGCCAGGCACAGCTAAGTTCCCAGGGGTGTCCTGCCTGACACTCTGGCCCAAGCAACCTTCTCAGTTGGCGGGCTTGTAGATCTCCACCTCTTTCAATCTACAAATACGGTTGCTGCTGCTGCTCCTTGTTTACGATATTCACCCCTGTGATCTCCTGCCTTATCTCAGCTGGCACCTAAGATGTGTCGCTTCAACTATCAAATGCTTGTTTTGGCTTCAGAGGTGGACAAAACGCAGCACAAGAAGTTTCAGGACCTGGCAGCGGTGCTCACACAGCCAGCGAGTGGCACAGCATACGTCTCCGTTCAGGCTAACGTTAGCCAGTGACTGTAGCCACGGTGGCTGCAAACTCCGACTACACCACGGGGAAGCAAAATGGCTGAGCAGCCAATGCCATGAGAGAGATCACAGTACTGAGGTACCTGCTCAGCGGAGATAAGCAGGATCTCGTGCCGGGCCTTCTCAATCCCTTCTTTAGTGCCGCTGATCTTGATCTGGTTGCTGGGGTCATCTGGGCGGGGGACCTGCATTTTGGTTGCAGTTTTGAGCTTCAGGTCCTGCAGCTTCTCACCCTTCTTTCCAATGACAAAACGGTGGTGCTCCTTGGGGATGGCAACTGTTGCCGAAGCCTGCAGCAGAAGAACCAAGCATCTGTGAAAAGCCTTGCCTGCACTGGCAGATCCACAGGAACAGAGCCAGGGAAAGCAAGGTAGACGCCGCTCAGTGGTACTGCTCCTCAGAGCAAACACAACGCCTTCCCAGCACACTCTGTCTGAGGGCTGACACTGTACCAGTTGATCTACAGCGCCTCCGTGCCAGGAGTATAGACCCCACCTTTCCCTCAAAACCCTTCTGTTTGCACAGGAGCGGTACCCTGAATTAGCAAAGGCCTTCCGACACAGACGAGGAGGTGCCTCTCCTCCAGTGTAAGACACCAGACAACAACTGAGATGACAGCGCACAGCTGGAGTTTATCTGAACTCTGACACCTGCTGCCAAGGCTACAGAGAACAAGACATACAGTATGACTCCTAGGAAAGAGAAATTCAACACCAGAAACCTACTGCAGGAGGCAGGCAGCTAGCAGATGCTCACTGCTACTTAAGTGCTAAGGTGTCTTCAAGTGTAGCACGTGCTGCTCCTGGGACTGCTTCTAGAAGGCCCCACATGCAAAAGGGGTCCTTCTCAATCTACCATTAAAGGGCTGGTCTATACAAGGGCTTCCTGACTTCTTCCCTTCTCACTGAGTTTGTACAGGTCTGGTAGCTGATGGCTGCTATCGTGCTCCTGGTCCCTGTGATTAGGTAACCACTAACAGCAATCAGACAATGAACATTCAAGCTATAATGGAAAAATGAAAGATGAAGAAAAGATCACTCGGTGTGACTTTTCAGCTCTGTGTTCCTGTCCTGAAGCCAGCCAAGCCTAAGAGAAGCTGGAATACAGACACACCTTCCCGACCTGGGGCCCGGGCAGTAGGAGGTATATTTGAGAACAGTGGCTCATGGATCTGTGGCGGCACGACCTGAACTGATTTTTCAGATGCACATTGTGGATGTAGGGTTTCGTTCCTTTCTCTTTCCTCTGGCAGGGTATGACACAGGGGCTGAACAGCACTAAGCAGACATGGTATTAACATCGCATTACCTACCTTTGGCATTATACTTTAAAACACACTGCAACACCTGGCTGCGATACATCCTAACAAGAGCTACCACCTTGACTATGAGCTCGAGAACCTTAAGGTAAGAGATCAAAACCTAGAGGACTGAAGCAACCGAAACAACAGGGTTGTGGCTCCTTACCAGTGTGCCTTGAGCTACACAAGGCAGAACCCTGACCCGAAGCTTTTGGCTTTTGGCAGGACTTCCTTTTCTCTACTTTTCTTTCTCCCAGCCTTCCACGTTCTCCTCTGAAGGGCTTCGGGAAAAGCACAGTCCCGTTCTCACACACTACTAGCTTTGTGTGTGAGGCTCCTGCACCCCTCCAGCACCAGCACCTCAGCACAGAGTCACTGGTTGCAACTCAAATGTTCCGGAGATTGCAGACTCCACGCTTCATGCAACACCGCGGCCTGTAATTACCTTGGAACCCTATTTTAAGCCTCATTCCCATTCCAAATTGCCAATTGGGTGCTTTGAAAACGTATGGCAAAGCTGAATTAGTCATGTGAAAACACACCTCTTTGGCTTACAAGCACACGGGCCCAAGGGTCTCAAAGCATTTGCGAGTCTTGGGGAAGAGCAAAGATGAAGGCAGAAACAGTTAGATGCCCTCACCTGAGTCTGCAGTCGAGCGACAATCTGCTTCCGAGCCTTCGTGACTGCTTCCGGCTTGCCAGAGACCACGATCGAAAGGCCCTGGTCCTTTGCGAGAGACAGCTCCAGGTGAGCTCCCGTCTTCTGCATGATGTCAAGGCAGATCTTGGCCTGCTTGCTTTCTCCCAACTGATCCATGTCCTTGTATTTCCTCTCCTCCAGTGGCACATGGAACACCTGCTCAGCCACGGGACAGACACAAGCAGGGCACAGCAAGGTGTCAGTGTGCTTTTGATTGTCAGTGCCTCCCTCTGCAATCCTCCCTTCAGGCCTGTTCCAGCTGTCTGTGCAACAGGCATGCAGAGCTTTGTCTGGGCAGTTTTCAACACATCCCTCCCCCTCCAGAGCCGTCCTAGCATTCAGCCGCAGTCTTCCTTGTGCCCCAGGGCAAAGGACAGCAAAGAGGCAGTTACTCTGGCACACTAAGGGATTTCATACTCCAGGGAAAGCTTCGCTTCACCTACTTTTTGGAGGGATGAAAAGCAGGGAGATAAGACACCCACTCCCACCAACCTGAGTGATGACAGAAGCCTTTATTGGCCGGATTTTGCTCCAGGGCCCAGCAGGTTCCCGGGCAGCTTCCAAGGATGGTGCTTTCTCAGGGAGCGCAGGGAAGGCGTCCTCGTAGGTGGGAGGATCCTTCTCTTCTTCCGAGTTTAAAGCTGTTACTGGGGTGAAGCAAACAAGGCCAATGAGATGCTCTCCCCACAGAAACGCCCCCATTCATAGGCAGTGCAACTCTATTGAGGCATCATCAAAGAGGGACAACAAAGGACTTGTGCACTACTGTTCACCCTGCTACAGTTATGCTTGTGGAGAGCAGCCGAGTCTGGAGCTCAGCTGAGCTCAGCACAGCACAGACTGCAGTAGGTGCCGCTATGGATGCAGGAAGCAACCGTGCAAGTGAATGGTGGCAGCAAACACAGCACATTATCGCCAGCTTTGTTGAGAGGAGCTTCATCAGGGGACAACAGGCCAAGGAGAAAGAAATCAAAGGGACACAGCAAGGCTGTAGGTCAGAAGGGGACAAGACAGACACATGCCCAGGAAGAAGGCAGAGAGAAGCAGAAGCACTCTAGTTGGGGCAGAGTCCAGGGAAAGCCTGTAGCTTATGTTCGACTCAGCTGGGCACTGGGCTGTGCCGAGCGGGCCAGCTCGCAGCTGGAGAATGGGTGCCGAGACCCATCAGTGAGTCAGCCAATACGGTTATACTGACTTTCCCCAGCACCTGGCTGAGCAAAGGAGGAAGTGACAATCCAGCACACTGCTCCCACGAGGCTCTCTTGCAGCCCAATGACCCCTGCTTGCACATGCCCTGCCCCACGGCTGACAGCGTTGCTAGCCAGAGCTCTGTGAAGATCTGAGGCTTGCCTCCGCCTGGCCCTGCACTGTGCAGCACCACCGATGTGCTCCTGTTGGTGGAAAGCCAGAGTCTGGCAGGCCGCCAGCCTAGGAATGGCGAACGCCGTGCCTGGACACTTAGGGGGAGCCGGAGGCATGGAGCGAGCTTGGCTAACAGCAAGGAACCTTGCCTGCGCAGTCTCTATTTAGAGGCACATCACAGGAACTCAGCTGTGTCTTCTCACCTTTCACCTGCTGCTGCGTCAAGCCACTGCGGTGTTTGGCAAAGCTCTCCTGGCTCAAAACTGCCACCGAGCTCATCGTCGACTTCCCACGCACACACACAATCCGGGTATGCCACTGGAAGAGACAGAGGAGGCAACACTGTTACCAGCACCACTCAAGATGCACACAAGTCACTCCAGGAAGGCAAATGACGTGTTTCCTGAGCACTTTTCCAGCCGGCCTCTTGAGAAGCGCCTACAGGGCCAGTCTGCTGCCCTGTTCTCTTGCTGAACCACACAGAAACTCAGGGGGGATTTTTCCTGATAGCACAGTGGGCATCAAAACCAGAGCTCCTCGTTAGGAAGGCAGAGGATGTGCAACCTAAGAAGCCTCTTGGAAAGGGGGACACCCCAAGTTGGCTTTACCTCTAGTAGGCCCGCAGCTAAGCCTGTGCTGGGCACGAGGCCGAGGGGCCTGCCGCCATCGTGGTCAAGAAGAGATGTGTGTGACCTCCCAACATACGGGTGGTCCCTCCCCTGTGTGCCCTTTGTCAGCCGGTTGCCAGGGGAATAGCCCGACTCGTTCCCATAGCAACCGACCAAAGGGCACATGGGGGCGGGGCCACCCCTGTGTTGGCAGGTCACGCACTTCTCTCTCCTTCACCAGGATGGTGCCCCGGGACCGGCTTTACCTCTCGTAGGCCTGCAGCGAAGCCTATGCTGGGCACGAGGCCGAGGGGCCCGCCTCTTCCCGCCAGCTGTGCGCGCGTGGCAGCGGCGGTCGGGGTCGCTGGCTGCGCGAGGCGCGGGGCGCAGGTGAGGAGACGCGGCGGGAGGGGGGCGGCCAGCGGCGCTGCCCTCCCTCGGCGGGGCTCGGGGGTCTGCCTGCGCGGCGCCCGTCTGGAGGGGCGGTGCAGGACAGCCCCTTCCCCGGCTCTCCGGGAACTCTCCGGGAAGCCCCTCTGGGGTGCTGAGCAGGTGCTGGTGAGGAGGAAGCAGTCGAGGGGAGCTGCGGGGTGGGGCGCACACACACCCCCACCCACCCCCCTCATACCCACAAACACCCCCACACCCCGGTCCATCCCTAAAATCCTTCATCAATTCCCACCCGTCCGTCCCTAAACCCCTTCCCCCGCCCCCTCCCCTGCCCCCGTCCCTCTGTCCCTGGCATGGCCCAACTGCCCAGCACCACCAGACCACTCTGGCCCAAACACCATAAGGCAATGGTTCCCACCTGACAAGAGCAAGTCGAGGAACATTTTTTTTTCCTAAATAAAGACATTTTTGCTTCATATGCTGCCCACTACACCAAATTATGTCTTGCTGACTGACTGGATACCCAGCAAAGATGAACTCCACATCAAATCGATCAAATACATCAATCATTGAAACATATCCAAGGTAGTTTCTTGTATTATAATAAAGGACAATAGCATGCAATATGATAAAAGGAAACAGTAGTAGCTGTTGTGAGCGATACGATAAAGGAGCAATAGGAGCGAAGCACCAAATTGTCACTGCAAAGCCTTAACGAGACTAAGGAAAGGAGACATCACCAATTCCAACCCCAACATCACACAGGACCACCCTTTATCTGGGAGCGCCCTTGCAGCCGGCACCAGCAGTCTCTCGGGAACTGGGAAATTCCCCTGGAGAAGGTGCCAGAAAGGAATCCTCTTGCTGCTTCTCAACCTGCCCTGGCAGACATACGACGCACATCATAAAAGTTCTGCTCCCTGCTTTCTGTGGTGAAAAATTGACCAAAAGCTTTTGCACTCATGCAGAGCCAAAAAACCACATTTTGGGAAAGCGCAGCATGGCTCCCCTGGAGAAGGTGCCAGGAAGGAATTCTCTTGCTGCTTCTCACCCTGCCCTGGCAGACATGTGAGGCACAGCACAAACATTCTGCTCCCTGCTCTCTGGGGTGAGAAAAATTGACACGGCACATTTGCAATAATACACAGACCCAAGAAGTCACCTTGGAAAGTAAAAATGCAACACTGCTCCCCTGGAGAAGGTGCAAGGAAGGAGTTCTCTTGCTGTTTCTCACCCTCCCCTTGCAGCCATGTAAGGAACAGCACAAAAGTTCTGCTCCCTGCTTTCTGCTCTGAGAAAAAGAAAATTGACCACTCCTACATGGAATCATTCACATTCCAAAAGAAGCCACCTTGGGAACGTGCAGCACTGCTCCCCTGGAGAAGGTTCCAGGAATGAATTCTCTTGCTGCTTTTCACCCTGCCCTGGTAGCCCTGTCAGGCACAGAACAAAAGTTCTGCTCCCTGCTTTCTGTGGTGAGAAAATTGACTCAAACCTTTTGCACTCATGCAGAGCCAAACAAAAAAATACGTCTTGGAAAAGTGCAGCACTGCTCCCCTGGAGAAGGTGACAGGGAGGAATTCTCTGGCTGTTTCTCACCCTGACTTGGAAGCCATGTGATGAGGCACAGCACAAAAGTTTGGCTCCCGGCTTCCTGTGGTGAGAAAATTGACCATAAACTTGTGCACTCACGCAGAACCAGAGCTCACCTTGTGAAAGTGCAGCACTGTTCCCCTGGAGAAGGTGACAGGAAGGAATCCTCTTGCTGGTTCTCACTCTGTCCTTGCAGCCTTGTGAGGCACATCAGAAAAGTGCTGCTCCCTGCTCTCTAAAGTCAGCAAAATTGACCGTTCATAGTTGCACTCATGTAGAGACAAGACTTTCTTACTCAAAAGCAAACCCCAGAAAGCCACGTAGCCGTGGGAAACCCTTTATCCTTCCGTGTGGCTGGTGACTTCCCATGGCTCTTCCACAAGGCAGGAGAAACAACCATGAATTTGGAAGCCCACGTAAATTCAAGTACACTTAGTCCTCTGACAGTCACTACTTATGGGCCAGCAGTCCTCTCACCCCTCCACAGATCTGCCTCTTAGTCCTCTAGTAGTCATCCTCCATGGAGGGACCACAAGTCCTCCATACCTACCTACCAACTCACCAGAAATGAGTCAGACCACACCAGAAGTGACACTGCCTGACCTGCAGGAGATATATTAGACCAGTAACGATGGTTTCAAGACAGAAAAAACACCACCATCCAACAGCACAGCAGAAAAACAACCAGAAGAAACTTTGTACACAAACCAATGGCCCCCATCCAAACCCTGCAAAGGCCAAAAAGCTGAGAAAAGGCACTCTCCACAAAAAAAAAACCCAACACACAGAACACAAGATCACACTACCATTACCCCAGGAACCCAGGTCAGCAAACCCACATTCTGTCCATAACAATAACACGCTTTAACACTTTACTTGCTTAACCAGTGGCATACCATAACCTTGTAATCCTGAGAGACATCCCTGCGCTGCTCCACACGTCACCAAAAGCAGGGGCTGAGGAAGGCTGCTTTGGGGCCCGTCGAGGGAACCAGCTCCCCTGGGCTGCTCTGCAGCCACCGGCTGCTGTTGCTGTCGCGCGGGTCTCAGTGCTGCTCTGCAGTCGGCCGTCACCTCCCCGCGGGACACTCTCCAGCGCAGCACACGTCTGCACTGGCTCTCCCTGGGGACAAAGATCACAAGCGAGGGATGGGCTTGGCTTTGCCCCCAGTCCCAGGCTGCCACCAGAGAGACCTGCCACCCCCGCCCCAGCTGTGCGATGTGGGCACCACGTACAGCTGCAGATGTGGGTCAGGGCAGCTGTGGGCAGGGGGCCAGCCCCGTGGCGGTGCCCCCGGCGCTGGCAGCAGGCAGAGCTGGGGAGAGCGAGGGGCAGCCCAGGGCAGCCGGCAGCTGGCGGCGGGGCCCGTCAGGGTGCAGCACCCTCAGCAATGCCCGGCTCCGTGCGCCTCGGCCCCAGGGCTGCAGCGCAGGGCTGGCCCCAGCTGGGGCTGGGCTGGGAACAGGCAGGCAGGGCCCCTGGCAGCCCCGGCACGCACCTGCTCCCTGCATGGGGCAGCCTGCTCCTTTGCAATCGACCCCGTGGCATCCAGAGAAGAGCCCTGCCCTGGGCCTGAGCCATCTCTGCAGGCAGGAGGCCTTCCTCGGCGTCCGTCCCTCAAACCCCTCCCTCCGGCCCCCACGGTCCGTCCCTGAAACACTTCCCCTCTGGCCCCCAGCCCCTGCGAGCGGGGAATCCGCCTCCCCAGCTGTGAGCCCGGGCGGCGCAAGCCCCCCCAGGGCTCACCCTGCCATCCATGTGGTTCCTGGAAGAAACACCATCCCACCATGCCCGCAGGCAAACCGCTATCCCTATGGACACAATGGGGGCAGCCGGCACGGGGGTTGGGGGTGGGGGGTGGGGGTGGGGGGGGTGTCACTCTCGGGGCTATCCTAGTGAGCAACACTCAGAGAGGCCAAAAACTGGAGTGCAGGGTTGATGCCGGCATTACAGCCGGCTGCAAGCGAAAGGCACTCAATGGGCATGGGCGCTGCTGGGAGGGAAAGCGCCACGTCAGGACGGTCGGGAATCTCGGCTGGCTGGGAGGGAGCTCCATCGAGCGCTCAGAGTCGAGGCTTGAGATCCTTGCAGCCACGGAGGTTTTTGCACGGAGAGCTGCGCTAAGCAAGGCCCGTTTATCACTTTGGCTGCAACACGAGGGTGCTGCACCCCTGCATGGTGCTTCCCCTGAGCCGACAGAGAACTTTCTCTCCTGGGCTTTGTTCCCTCTGGGACAGCGGCTGTGAGCGAGGCAGGGCTGTCAGATATGCACAGCAGGGGTCGAGGGGCTCAGAACGGATAAACCCCCCGGCCTGCGCCCGGCCCTGCCCCTCTCTTACAGCCGCCATGGCAGTTCCCCTGCAGCTGAATAGAACCATCAACGCTCTGTCTTCAGTGGGGTTTCTTGTACATAGAAAAAGGGGACAGCACAAAGCGTGAAGCAAAGCCAAGAAGGTGGCACCTGCTTTTAAAAAAGAATACATTCAGTACATCACAAAAAAATGCGGTGGAACTCACTCTTCCAATTGGGTTAGGCAGGAGGAAAATGGATTTGGAAAGCAAATAAGAATCGCTCACTTCAAGCTATAAGGTGGCTACTAAACACAGACTCTCCCGTGCATGTCCTGCTCATTAGTTCCACGCTTTGGAAGTGCCTGCGGTTTCCCTGAAGCACCCTCTCTGGGTTACTCTTCCAAAGGGGTTCCGGGGACATCTGCATAGGGAAGCTGCCTGAAGCAATCACCGTTTGTTATCCTGTCAGGTTTCAGCCAGGGCAGATAGCCTGTGCATGCAGGGACTACAAACTGCAGGCATCGCAACTTGTGGACCCCAAGAAAAAGGGGGTACACGATATGAATTTACGGTACAAGGCTGTCACTGAAGCAAGCCATGTGAAGTGGAATATAGTACTTCTAGCAACAGTGAAATAGTGTCCATTAAAAGAGTATTCATCTATATACAAAAAAGTCATGAAAACTTATTTTCAGGACATTTCTCAAGATCTTGAGAAATAGACCTCTGTTTACTGGTAAGGGAAGAAGAAGTAAGAAACTAAAAAGTGTCCATCCCAATACACACACCACCACCACAAACACCACCACCCGCCCCCAAATTACCTCAGGTGAACCTTTTGAAAAAGGGCCAGCATCTAAAGCGTATGTAGTGACCTGGAACAACGTTGCTGCATATTTGGGATCCAGATGATACAGGGCAGCGTGAGGATTGCTAACATGGACAGAACAGCGGGACTTACTTTGCCTCTTTATTTCGGTAGCTAGGTAAATAGCTAAGGATCGAGGCTCTTGTGGCGAGGTGTCTGCTTACCCTTGAGCAAACAGTACTTCAGTAAGTGCAAAACCAAACCTGCAACATTGGGAACGGCAGTTTCCTGCTGACACGCATTTTTTTCCAAAAGGCAGGTGTCTGCTTCCTATCCGGGGCCATCTTTGTGCACGCTAAAAATAGTTCATGCACTTAGTGCAGTGTTCAGAGTTTTGAGAGATGGACAGCAGTGTCTGGATACACCTGGGCTTCTTGACCTTCCTGAATTTTTTCAGCGGTTGATCTCGAAAAGCTTTTCTTCTCTCCTTTTCTCTTCTGGTGTGCTTTCAGCCTCTTCTCCAGAGACCTGTTTTCCCTTTCTGTTTCTTTGCTTTTCATTTTCCTGAAACGAAAGGCCCTGCAAACCTTGACATTCCACAGTGTTATTAGAGAGGTAAAACCACGATCAACTGGAATCAGTTCTCATTTTAAACAAAGGGAGCTCATTTTACCTTCTTTCCTCTGAAAGGCTCATCAGCTGTTCCGGGTCTACCGAGGAGTCTGCTGTGCTCTCGGGGGTGGTTGGAGGCAAAGGTACAAGTGCCTGAACCGGAAAGGTTGAAGTTGAAAGGTGGCAAGACACCTGGAGTAGTAAGCTACCGTTTTCCAAATTGCTACCTTAGCTCCTCAAATAAGATCCCTTTGGTTGCTTTGCATTATCCATATTTTGCACGGTCGCAAGATAGGCTTCAGGAGCTCTGATGAATTGGGATGATGGGCTGCCCCTTCTTGCGGGCTGGGGCACCACAAACTGGAGGGGCCTTGGAGGGTAGGACAGACCCTTGCCAGCTTCGTTCTGCTGGGCTTTCTTCTGCCTTCCTGGGACACGGTTCTGCCGTTATCCCTTGGGCAGCATTATCCCATTCTGGGGCGTGAGCCTTTTATTTTTAAATCTGCGATTTTGTATTTGACTTCTTGTAGGTATTTAGATTGATTAAGCACATTCCCAATGCATCTGAGAAACAACCTTTCTGGTTTTTCTTCTCTATCATTAGAGGGTGGGAAAAGTCAAACAGACAAGAGATCTAATGACAGGAGGAGGCACAGCAGCTGCTTGGACCTATCAGAAACTACTGTCATACATGAGAAACGTGTCAGTGTTTCTTGGCCTGACATCCCTCTACTATTTCTGATTTCACCACCATAGCTGCCCCTGCTTCTTTGTAGAGGATGAACAGAGAGGGTGCTGTGTGCAAGAAGTCTTTTGCCTGGGGCTCTGCGTTTGCTTCACCTGCACGGCTCCTTTGATCTTCCAAACGCACCCATGGAACACAAAAGCACGTGCAGCAAAGTGACCTCGTGGAAGTGGACAACACCTAAACCAAAATCCACCAGCAGCACAATAAGGAATTGGACCAGAAGCCCCAGATTTTGAAAACCCTCAGCCCCTCCTCATACCTGTGCACCTGTCCACAGGTGCCGGCACCTCCTCGGCTGATGGAGGGGAGGGGCCGGCCACCTCCTCCCCAAAGATGTCCCCGCAGTTTTCAATCACAAACTGCCCCAGCACGTTCCCCTGCACACATCAAAGCCTTGGCCTCAGCCTACGAGTTTTCTCCCTTTGAGCCTCCCAGTTCTCCCTGCCATCCCCCTGGGGAGGGAGGGAGGGAGGGAGCGAGCAGCTGTGTGTTGCACAGCTGGCGGCCCCGCTTGAACCACAGCAGCCTAGGAGCAACAGTTAGCTGGTTGATGGTGAGAGTGCTCATCCTTCGTCCTCCATCAGGGTGCGGGCGTCTCCCGTATCACACTGGGACGCACAAAAGCCTCAGCAGTCCGGCTGCTGTTGGAGCTGCTGGAAAAGCTTTTTGGGCGAGCCGACGTATTTGTAGTGGCCAGCGTGGCAGTTTGCTTTATACCGTTGCCCTGAGCGTGGGCATCTGGAGAAACTGCCCATCAGTCAGTGTGCAGGGGTGACGGCCGCAGGGGACAGCGAGCTGCAGGTGATGGTCAGCGGCGGCACCGTGTCTGCCTGCGTGTTGTCCCGGCTCTGAGCTAATGGCGCTGCTCCCCAGTGGAGCATCCATCGAGCCTGAGCACAGGCTGTGTCTTAGCCAGAATCCGAGCAGGAGCTGAGGGGACAGTGACACCTCCAGAGGTGCCATCCGGCCCCCACCTCCCTGTGTGACTGTGCTGTGAGTCATAAAGCTCAGCCGTGATGCCCACTGGCAAGGAGTCTGGGCCAAGGGATGATCCCAAAGTCCTCCCCTAGGACGCACCACCAAACAATATCTGCCCAGTCCCCAATTATCACATGGCAGACGTAGTCAGAAGAGAGGAAAGATCATTTTATTGAGGACAGCAGCTGCGGGCTGGGGGGGTGGCGGCTACCCAGGAGCCCCAGGGCTTCAGGCAGGAAAACAGCACCTGCAACAATAAGAGCCAGGAAGCACTGCTAAAGCCACAAAGCCAGGACGAGGCGTGACTTGGTTGCCCTTGCTTTGGGGAACGCTTTACAAAGTGCCTTGCCTCAGCACTCCCGCCCAAAGGACTGGTTCTCTTCATTTACTCCAGCAGCCTCGGCAGACAATAAAAGCCTTACACAAGCAGCCTGCCACAGCAAGAAAGGATCTTCCTGACTTGCCGTTCGGTTCTCAAATGTTACCTTACTGCCTGTGGAACAGGGTTTAATAGGCTGTATTCCCAAGGCCTCTGACTCCCCTTTACTGACCTGGGGCCCCGCGTTCGTGCTTTTCCCAAATGATATTCGTTCTAGTGTTTGGTCCACAGTTCCCCGTTCTAATATCTAATAGTGCATTCCACCACTTCATACGTTGACTTTTCAATCGCTTCGTCCGTCTCTGGCCGGCCCCCTCGCGGGGAACACGGAAACGCAGATCGGGACCCCCCACTCACTTCACAGTTAAACTGTGTCTCTCACACACATCACACTTGCCGGGCAGCCCTCAGCCACACAGGCAGCATGTTACATACAACTCTAGGAATGCTGACAGTTTGCGTTAGCACACAAAGTACGTGTTTCAATGAACAATTGCCAAAAAACAAGTTCTAATTTTTTCTGGCCCTAAGCAGGGCCCTAAGCAGGGGCCCCTCTGCTCTGTTGCCCCTTCTTCCCCCAGTTTCTTACTGGAACTAGTAACTCCAGCTCATCAGTTCCTTGACCATGGCTTCAATCTGTTCCTGAGCCACATGCACATCTTCTGTAGGCCCTTCCAAAGTGATGTTATCCTCTCCTCCAGTGAATTTGATGCGAACCTTGAGGTGAAAGACAATGAATCTCTTAAGAATTTGCCAAGATCCAAGCCAGGCCAATGCTCTTGGTCAGGCCTACACCATCGATCCCTGCCACTAAGAGATGCGCCTCTTCCCAAAAAGCCCAAACAAAATCCCCACAAATTTCCAAGTCAGTAACTTAACGATGTCGGCCATATGGCAGTGCCTAGAGCCCAAGGCTCTGGTGCTGTCCCGGTTTCTGCAAGGGCTTTGGAGAAGTTTACTCATCTAGCCTTTATCTAGATACCGTCTAACTCACCAGGGAGAAGCCTTGCTGCACTCGGCATTTCCAGGTATCCTGCTACATCAGTTCTCAAAACAGCACCACATAAAGCTTCCTTGGAAGGGCTCAACCCATGACAATAACATAGGATGAGCAGTGTTTGCAGCAGTAAAAGAGAGGGTTCCCTTGAACAGCAAAGATCTGTGTCATTTCCCCCTGGGTTTACCCACGCTAGAATACACCTCTGTCTCCCGTGACGAGTGATCTGGACTAAACCTTTTTCTACGCCGGGGGTGCTAAGCTAACCAGCTCATGCATACCTTTGGCATCTGCTGAGTTATTTTGGCCAGGTTCTGTCCTTTCTTTCCAATAATGAAACGATGAAGCCAAGAGGGGGCAGAGACCGAGGAGACGGTAAAACTGTTGGCCTGAGAGACAGAAAAACAGAGAAGCTGTTTGATGGACAAACTGGAAGAGGCCTTCACACCAATTCAGTTCCAATTCCCATGCTGCACCTCCGGTATTGACTTCTAAGCTGCACCTCTAATGGCCCAAGAGAGCGCACCCCCGCTACAGCCGTCAGTGCTCACAAGTGTATCTTCATGGGACCTTCAAAGGAGGCCTAGCCCATCTTGTCAGTACCTTTGCATAGACTTCAGTCAATGCTTGCCCCAGTTTTTCAGGCTCGCCTCGCAGTATCAGCGTCTCCGAGCTACTGTCAATGGGTGGGATCTCGACAGAGACTCCAGTCTTCTCCAAGATCTCCTGCAGGGAATTCCCCTTGGGGCCGATGACATACTTGTGCTGGGACTTCTTCACCTCCACTGCAATAGTAGTAGTCTTCTTTTTCTGTAGGGGCAGAGACACTGAGGCGTCAATCACAAGGGGGCGGGGAAGGACAAGAGCGACAGGAAGAGGCACAAGATGCAGTCAGACTCTGCACCCAGCAAAGAGCAAAGCCAAGCTGAGCACAGTGGCTCGGCAGTACCCTAGCACCCCTTGGGCCCCTGCCTACAGAAAGCCTTGTGCTCAAAAATTCACAGGGGAAGTACAAAACTAGCATGCTGTGTCAAGCTCCCTGGGACACGGCATGGAAGAGACCACACGCACACACAGGCCTGTCGTTGTCATCCCCCCCGGCCCCCCGTTGGACAGCAGGGTTCAACTCCCAGCCGTCTCCCAGGCAGTGCTGTGATGCAACACTGTGCAGGCTATAAGCCGATTGTTGAAATCCAGACCGGTACAAATACAGACCTAACCACGAGGAACAACAGCCCAGCAACCCACAACAAGGATATTCACAGCAGCGTTGGCTGTGGGAAATAAACTGGAGTGACATTCGCTCTTCAGCAACTTCTACTTAGGTAGCAACTTTGATACTGTCAGCTGGCCACCGCTGTAGACTTCACACTTCTTTCCTTCCTTAGGAGCCCCGGTGTGAACAAGAGCCAGGGGAGCTCTTGGTGGCCTGCTAAGTCCCACGGTACAGAAAAGCAAGAAATCTGTCACCTCCCGGATAGTATCAGCCCAGCTCCCACTCTGCCGAGTGAGGAAACGGTAGGATTCGGGGTCATGTACTGCAAGGGCTGCTGAGCCAGATGCAACGGAGGGATGCACAAAAGTAGAACAAGAAGGGAAGAGTGCCTAGGAGCAGGTGCCAGGGGAAGGTGGGAAGCTTTATGGACCATCCGTACCTTCTCCTCATAGATCTTCTTCACTCGAGCCACAGCCTGGGCTAGTTGCTCCTTTTCTCCGGTGAAGACTATCTCGGTCTTGTTGACACTGGGTGGAGGAATGTGGATGCGCGTCCCTGTGTCCTGCATGAGCTCCCTCACCAGCTTGTTGTAAGGGCCAGCAATGAAAGGGTGGTACACTTTCTCCACGTCCAGCCGCTCCACGGCACGCTTACCCTGGAAGAGCCCACAACAGACCTTGGTGGGAACTGCCCTCTATATTACGGTCTCTGCCAGGCACAGCTAAGTTCCCAGGGGTGTCCTGCCTGACACTCTGGCCCAAGCAACCTTCTCAGTTGGCGGGCTTGTAGATCTCCACCTCTTTCAATCTACAAATACGGTTGCTGCTGCTGCTCCTTGTTTACGATATTCACCCCTGTGATCTCCTGCCTTATCTCAGCTGGCACCTAAGACGCGTCGCTTCAACTATCAAATGCTTGTTTTGGCTTCAGAGGTGGACAAAACGCAGCACAAGAAGTTTCAGGACCTGGCAGCGGTGCTCACACAGCCAGCGAGTGGCACAGCATACGTCTCCGTTCAGGCTAACGTTAGCCAGTGACTGTAGCCACGGTGGCTGCAAACTCCGACTACACCACGGGGAAGCAAAATGGCTGAGCAGCCAATGCCATGAGAGAGATCACAGTACTGAGGTACCTGCTCAGCGGAGATAAGCAGGATCTCGTGCCGGGCCTTCTCAATCCCTTCTTTAGTGCCGCTGATCTTGATCTGGTTGCTGGGGTCATCTGGGCGGGGGACCTGCATTTTGGTTGCAGTTTTGAGCTTCAGGTCCTGCAGCTTCTCACCCTTCTTTCCAATGACAAAACGGTGGTGCTCCTTGGGGATGGCAACTGTTGCCGAAGCCTGCAGCAGAAGAACCAAGCATCTGTGAAAAGCCTTGCCTGCACTGGCAGATCCACAGGAACAGAGCCAGGGAAAGCAAGGTAGACGCTGCTCAGTGGTACTGCTCCTCAGAGCAAACACAACGCCTTCCCAGCACACTCTGTCTGAGGGCTGACACTGTACCAGTTGATCTACAGCGCCTCCGTGCCAGGAGTATAGACCCCACCTTTCCCTCAAAACCCTTCTGTTTGCACAGGAGCGGTACCCTGAATTAGCAAAGGCCTTCCGACACAGACGAGGAGGTGCCTCTCCTCCAGTGTAAGACACCAGACAACAACTGAGATGACAGCGCACAGCTGGAGTTTATCTGAACTCTGACACCTGCTGCCAAGGCTACAGAGAACAAGACATACAGTATGACTCCTAGGAAAGAGAAATTCAACACCAGAAACCTACTGCAGGAGGCAGGCAGCTAGCAGATGCTCACTGCTACTTAAGTGCTAAGGTGTCTTCAAGTGTAGCACGTGCTGCTCCTGGGACTGCTTCTAGAAGGCCCCACATGCAAAAGGGGTCCTTCTCAATCTACCATTAAAGGGCTGGTCTATACAAGGGCTTCCTGACTTCTTCCCTTCTCACTGAGTTTGTACAGGTCTGGTAGCTGATGGCTGCTATCGTGCTCCTGGTCCCTGTGATTAGGTAACCACTAACAGCAATCAGACAATGAACATTCAAGCTATAATGGAAAAATGAAAGATGAAGAAAAGATCACTCGGTGTGACTTTTCAGCTCTGTGTTCCTGTCCTGAAGCCAGCCAAGCCTAAGAGAAGCTGGAATACAGACACACCTTCCCGACCTGGGGCCCGGGCAGTAGGAGGTATATTTGAGAACAGTGGCTCATGGATCTGTGGCGGCACGACCTGAACTGATTTTTCAGGTGCACATTGTGGATGTAGGGTTTCGTTCCTTTCTCTTTCCTCTGGCAGGGTATGACACAGGGGCTGAACAGCACTAAGCAGACATGGTATTAACATCGCATTACCTACCTTTGGCATTATACTTTAAAACACACTGCAACACCTGGCTGCGATACATCCTAACAAGAGCTACCACCTTGACTATGAGCTCGAGAACCTTAAGGTAAGAGATCAAAACCTAGAGGACTGAAGCAACCGAAACAACAGGGTTGTGGCTCCTTACCAGTGTGCCTTGAGCTACACAAGGCAGAACCCTGACCCGAAGCTTTTGGCTTTTGGCAGGACTTCCTTTTCTCTACTTTTCTTTCTCCCAGCCTTCCACGTTCTCCTCTGAAGGGCTTCGGGAAAAGCACAGTCCCGTTCTCACACACTACTAGCTTTGTGTGTGAGGCTCCTGCACCCCTCCAGCACCAGCACCTCAGCACAAAGTCACTGGTTGCAACTCAAATGTTCCGGAGATTGCAGACTCCACGCTTCATGCAACACCGCGGCCTGTAATTACCTTGGAACCCTATTTTAAGCCTCATTCCCATTCCAAATTGCCAATTGGGTGCTTTGAAAACGTATGGCAAAGCTGAATTAGTCATGTGAAAACACACCTCTTTGGCTTACAAGCACACGGGCCCAAGGGTCTCAAAGCATTTGCGAGTCTTGGGGAAGAGCAAAGGTGAAGGCAGAAACAGTTAGATGCCCTCACCTGAGTCTGCAGTCGAGCGACAATCTGCTTCCGAGCCTTCGTGACTGCTTCCGGCTTGCCAGAGACCACGATCGAAAGGCCCTGGTCCTTTGCGAGAGACAGCTCCAGGTGAGCTCCCGTCTTCTGCATGATGTCAAGGCAGATCTTGGCCTGCTTGCTTTCTCCCAACTGATCCATGTCCTTGTATTTCCTCTCCTCCAGTGGCACATGGAACACCTGCTCAGCCACGGGACAGACACAAGCAGGGCACAGCAAGGTGTCAGTGTGCTTTTGATTGTCAGTGCCTCCCTCTGCAATCCTCCCTTCAGGCCTGTTCCAGCTGTCTGTGCAACAGGCATGCAGAGCTTTGTCTGGGCAGTTTTCAACACATCCCTCCCCCTCCAGAGCCGTCCTAGCATTCAGCCGCAGTCTTCCTTGTGCCCCAGGGCAAAGGACAGCAAAGAGGCAGTTACTCTGGCACACTAAGGGATTTCATACTCCAGGGAAAGCTTCGCTTCACCTACTTTTTGGAGGGATGAAAAGCAGGGAGATAAGACACCCACTCCCACCAACCTGAGTGATGACAGAAGCCTTTATTGGCCGGATTTTGCTCCAGGGCCCAGCAGGTTCCCGGGCAGCTTCCAAGGATGGTGCTTTCTCAGGGAGCGCAGGGAAGGCTTCCTCGTAGGTGGGAGGATCCTTCTCTTCTTCCGAGTTTAAAGCTGTTACTGGGGTGAAGCAAACAAGGCCAATGAGATGCTGTCCCCACAGAAACGCCCCCATTCATAGGCAGTGCAACTCTATTGAGGCATCATCAAAGAGGGACAACAAAGGACTTGTGCACTACTGTTCACCCTGCTACAGTTATGCTTGTGGAGAGCAGCCGAGTCTGGAGCACAGCTGAGCTCAGCACAGCACAGACTGCAGTAGGTGCCGCTATGGATGCAGGAAGCAACCGTGCAAGTGAATGGTGGCAGCAAACACAGCACATTATCGCCAGCTTTGTTGAGAGGAGCTTCATCAGGGGACAACAGGCCAAGGAGAAAGAAATCAAAGGGACACAGCAAGGCTGTAGGTCAGAAGGGGACAAGACAGACACATGCCCAGGAAGAAGGCAGAGAGAAGCAGAAGCACTCTAGTTGGGGCAGAGTCCAGGGAAAGCCTGTAGCTTATGTTCGACTCAGCTGGGCACTGGGCTGTGCCGAGCGGGCCAGCTCGCAGCTGGAGAATGGGTGCCGAGACCCATCAGTGAGTCAGCCAATACGGTTATACTGACTTTCCCCAGCACCTGGCTGAGCAAAGGAGGAAGTGACAATCCAGCACACTGCTCCCACGAGGCTCTCTTGCAGCCCAATGACCCCTGCTTGCACATGCCCTGCCCCACGGCTGACAGCGTTGCTAGCCAGAGCTCTGTGAAGATCTGAGGCTTGCCTCCGCCTGGCCCTGCACTGTGCAGCACCACCGATGTGCTCCTGTTGGTGGAAAGCCAGAGTCTGGCAGGCCGCCAGCCTAGGAATGGCGAACGCCGTGCCTGGACACTTAGGGGGAGCCGGAGGCATGGAGCGAGCTTGGCTAACAGCAAGGAACCTTGCCTGCGCAGTCTCTATTTAGAGGCACATCACAGGAACTCAGCTGTGTCTTCTCACCTTTCACCTGCTGCTGCGTCAAGCCACTGCGGTGTTTGGCAAAGCTCTCCTGGCTCAAAACTGCCACCGAGCTCATCGTCGACTTCCCACGCACACACACAATCCGGGTATGCCACTGGAAGAGACAGAGGAGGCAACACTGTTACCAGCACCACTCAAGATGCACACAAGTCACTCCAGGAAGGCAAATGACGTGTTTCCTGAGCACTTTTCCAGCCGGCCTCTTGAGAAGCGCCTACAGGGCCAGTCTGCTGCCCTGTTCTCTTGCTGAACCACACAGAAACTCAGGGGGGATTTTTCCTGATAGCACAGTGGGCATCAAAACCAGAGCTCCTCGTTAGGAAGGCAGAGGATGTGCAAGCTAAGAAGCCTCTTGGAAAGGGGGACACCCCAAGTTGGCTTTACCTCTAGTAGGCCCGCAGCTAAGCCTGTGCTGGGCACGAGGCCGAGGGGCCTGCCGCCATCGTGGTCAAGAAGAGATGTGTGTGACCTCCCAACATACGGGTGGTCCCTCCCCTGTGTGCCCTTTGTCAGCCGGTTGCCAGGGGAATAGCCCGACTCGTTCCCATAGCAACCGACCAAAGGGCACATGGGGGCGGGGCCACCCCTGTGTTGGCAGGTCACGCACTTCTCTCTCCTTCACCAGGATGGTGCCCCGGGACCGGCTTTACCTCTCGTAGGCCTGCAGCGAAGCCTATGCTGGGCACGAGGCCGAGGGGCCCGCCTCTTCCCGCCAGCTGTGCGCGCGTGGCAGCGGCGGTCGGGGTCGCTGGCTGCGCGAGGCGCGGGGCACAGGTGAGGAGACGCGGCGGGAGGGGGGCGGCCAGCGGCGCTGCCCTCCCTCGGCGGGGCTCGGGGGTCTGCCTGCGCGGCGCCCGTCTGGAGGGGCGGTGCAGGACAGCCCCTTCCCCGGCTCTCCGGGAACTCTCCGGGAAGCCCCTCTGGGGTGCTGAGCAGGTGCTGGTGAGGAGGAAGCAGTCGAGGGGAGCTGCGGGGTGGGGCGCACACACCCCCCCACCCACCCCCCTCATACCCACAAACACCCCCACACCCCGGTCCATCCCTAAAATCCTTCATCAATTCCCACCCGTCCGTCCCTAAACCCCTTCCCCCGCCCCCTCCCCTGCCCCCGTCCCTCTGTCCCTGGCATGGCCCAACTGCCCAGCACCACCAGACCACTCTGGCCCAAACACCATAAGGCAATGGTTCCCACCTGACAAGAGCAAGTCGAGGAACATTTTTTTTTCCTAAATAAAGACATTTTTGCTTCATATGCTGCCCACTACACCAAATTATGTCTTGCTGACTGACTGGATACCCAGCAAAGATGAACTCCACATCAAATCGATCAAATACATCAATCATTGAAACATATCCAAGGTAGTTTCTTGTATTATAATAAAGGACAATAGCATGCAATATGATAAAAGGAAACAGTAGTAGCTGTTGTGAGCGATACGATAAAGGAGCAATAGGAGCGAAGCACCAAATTGTCACTGCAAAGCCTTAACGAGACTAAGGAAAGGAGACATCACCAATTCCAACCCCAACATCACACAGGACCACCCTTTATCTGGGAGCGCCCTTGCAGCCGGCACCAGCAGTCTCTCGGGAACTGGGAAATTCCCCTGGAGAAGGTGCCAGAAAGGAATCCTCTTGCTGCTTCTCAACCTGCCCTGGCAGACATACGACGCACATCATAAAAGTTCTGCTCCCTGCTTTCTGTGGTGAAAAATTGACCAAAAGCTTTTGCACTCATGCAGAGCCAAAAAACCACATTTTGGGAAAGCGCAGCATGGCTCCCCTGGAGAAGGTGCCAGGAAGGAATTCTCTTGCTGCTTCTCACCCTGCCCTGGCAGACATGTGAGGCACAGCACAAACATTCTGCTCCCTGCTCTCTGGGGTGAGAAAAATTGACACGGCACATTTGCAATAATACACAGACCCAAGAAGTCACCTTGGAAAGTAAAAATGCAACACTGCTCCCCTGGAGAAGGTGCAAGGAAGGAGTTCTCTTGCTGTTTCTCACCCTCCCCTTGCAGCCATGTAAGGAACAGCACAAAAGTTCTGCTCCCTGCTTTCTGCTCTGAGAAAAAGAAAATTGACCACTCCTACATGGAATCATTCACATTCCAAAAGAAGCCACCTTGGGAACGTGCAGCACTGCTCCCCTGGAGAAGGTTCCAGGAATGAATTCTCTTGCTGCTTTTCACCCTGCCCTGGTAGCCCTGTCAGGCACAGAACAAAAGTTCTGCTCCCTGCTTTCTGTGGTGAGAAAATTGACTCAAACCTTTTGCACTCATGCAGAGCCAAACAAAAAAATACGTCTTGGAAAAGTGCAGCACTGCTCCCCTGGAGAAGGTGACAGGGAGGAATTCTCTGGCTGTTTCTCACCCTGACTTGGAAGCCATGTGATGAGGCACAGCACAAAAGTTTGGCTCCCGGCTTCCTGTGGTGAGAAAATTGACCATAAACTTGTGCACTCACGCAGAACCAGAGCTCACCTTGTGAAAGTGCAGCACTGTTCCCCTGGAGAAGGTGACAGGAAGGAATCCTCTTGCTGGTTCTCACTCTGTCCTTGCAGCCTTGTGAGGCACATCAGAAAAGTGCTGCTCCCTGCTCTCTAAAGTCAGCAAAATTGACCGTTCATAGTTGCACTCATGTAGAGACAAGACTTTCTTACTCAAAAGCAAACCCCAGAAAGCCACGTAGCCGTGGGAAACCCTTTATCCTTCCGTGTGGCTGGTGACTTCCCATGGCTCTTCCACAAGGCAGGAGAAACAACCATGAATTTGGAAGCCCACGTAAATTCAAGTACACTTAGTCCTCTGACAGTCACTACTTATGGGCCAGCGGTCCTCTCACCCCTCCACAGATCTGCCTCTTAGTCCTCTAGTAGTCATCCTCCATGGAGGGACCACAAGTCCTCCATACCTACCTACCAACTCACCAGAAATGAGTCAGACCACACCAGAAGTGACACTGCCTGACCTGCAGGAGATATATTAGACCAGTAACGATGGTTTCAAGACAGAAAAAACACCACCATCCAACAGCACAGCAGAAAAACAACCAGAAGAAACTTTGTACACAAACCAATGGCCCCCATCCAAACCCTGCAAAGGCCAAAAAGCTGAGAAAAGGCACTCTCCACAAAAAAAACCCAACACACAGAACACAAGATCACGCTACCATTACCCCAGGAACCCAGGTCAGCAAACCCACATTCTGTCCATAACAATAACAGGCTTTAACACTTTACTTGCTTAACCAGTGGCATACCATAACCTTGTAATCCTGAGAGACATCCCTGCGCTGCTCCACACGTCACCAAAAGCAGGGGCTGAGGAAGGCTGCTTTGGGGCCCGTCGAGGGAACCAGCTCCCCTGGGCTGCTCTGCAGCCACCGGCTGCTGTTGCTGTCGCGCGGGTCTCAGTGCTGCTCTGCAGTCGGCCGTCACCTCCCCGCGGGACACTCTCCAGCGCAGCACACGTCTGCACTGGCTCTCCCTGGGGACAAAGATCACAAGCGAGGGATGGGCTTGGCTTTGCCCCCAGTCCCAGGCTGCCACCAGAGAGACCTGCCACCCCCGCCCCAGCTGTGCGATGTGGGCACCACGTACAGCTGCAGATGTGGGTCAGGGCAGCTGTGGGCAGGGGGCCAGCCCCGTGGCGGTGCCCCCGGCACTGGCAGCAGGCAGAGCTGGGGAGAGCGAGGGGCAGCCCAGGGCAGCCGGCAGCTGGCGGCGGGGCCCGTCAGGGTGCAGCACCCTCAGCAATGCCCGGCTCCGTGCGCCTCGGCCCCAGGGCTGCAGCGCAGGGCTGGCCCCAGCTGGGGCTGGGCTGGGAACAGGCAGGCAGGGCCCCTGGCAGCCCCGGCACGCACCTGCTCCCTGCATGGGGCAGCCTGCTCCTTTGCAATCGACCCCGTGGCATCCAGAGAAGAGCCCTGCCCTGGGCCTGAGCCATCTCTGCAGGCAGGAGGCCTTCCTCGGCGTCCGTCCCTCAAACCCCTCCCTCCGGCCCCCACGGTCCGTCCCTGAAACACTTCCCCTCTGGCCCCCAGCCCCTGCGAGCGGGGAATCCGCCTCCCCAGCTGTGAGCCCGGGCGGCGCAAGCCCCCCCAGGGCTCACCCTGCCATCCATGTGGTTCCTGGAAGAAACACCATCCCACCATGCCCGCAGGCAAACCGCTATCCCTATGGACACAATGGGGGCAGCCGGCACGGGGGTTGGGGGTGGGGGGTGGGGGTGGGGGGGTGTCACTCTCGGGGCTATCCTAGTGAGCAACACTCAGAGAGGCCAAAAACTGGAGTGCAGGGTTGATGCCGGCATTACAGCCGGCTGCAAGCGAAAGGCACTCAATGGGCATGGGCGCTGCTGGGAGGGAAAGCGCCACGTCAGGACGGTCGGGAATCTCGGCTGGCTGGGAGGGAGCTCCATCGAGCGCTCAGAGTCGAGGCTTGAGATCCTTGCAGCCACGGAGGTTTTTGCACGGAGAGCTGCGCTAAGCAAGGCCCGTTTATCACTTTGGCTGCAACACGAGGGTGCTGCACCCCTGCATGGTGCTTCCCCTGAGCCGACAGAGAACTTTCTCTCCTGGGCTTTGTTCCCTCTGGGACAGCGGCTGTGAGCGAGGCAGGGCTGTCAGATATGCACAGCAGGGGTCGAGGGGCTCAGAACGGATAAACCCCCCGGCCTGCGCCCGGCCCTGCCCCTCTCTTACAGCCGCCATGGCAGTTCCCCTGCAGCTGAATAGAACCATCAACGCTCTGTCTTCAGTGGGGTTTCTTGTACATAGAAAAAGGGGACAGCACAAAGCGTGAAGCAAAGCCAAGAAGGTGGCACCTGCTTTTAAAAAAGAATACATTCAGTACATCACAAAAAAATGCGGTGGAACTCACTCTTCCAATTGGGTTAGGCAGGAGGAAAATGGATTTGGAAAGCAAATAAGAATCGCTCACTTCAAGCTATAAGGTGGCTACTAAACACAGACTCTCCCGTGCATGTCCTGCTCATTAGTTCCACGCTTTGGAAGTGCCTGCGGTTTCCCTGAAGCACCCTCTCTGGGTTACTCTTCCAAAGGGGTTCCGGGGACATCTGCATAGGGAAGCTGCCTGAAGCAATCACCGTTTGTTATCCTGTCAGGTTTCAGCCAGGGCAGATAGCCTGTGCATGCAGGGACTACAAACTGCAGGCATCGCAACTTGTGGACCCCAAGAAAAAGGGGGTACACGATATGAATTTACGGTACAAGGCTGTCACTGAAGCAAGCCATGTGAAGTGGAATATAGTACTTCTAGCAACAGTGAAATAGTGTCCATTAAAAGAGTATTCATCTATATACAAAAAAGTCATGAAAACTTATTTTCAGGACATTTCTCAAGATCTTGAGAAATAGACCTCTGTTTACTGGTAAGGGAAGAAGAAGTAAGAAACTAAAAAGTGTCCATCCCAATACACACACCACCACCACAAACACCACCACCCGCCCCCAAATTACCTCAGGTGAACCTTTTGAAAAAGGGCCAGCATCTAAAGCGTATGTAGTGACCTGGAACAACGTTGCTGCATATTTGGGATCCAGATGATACAGGGCAGCGTGAGGATTGCTAACATGGACAGAACAGCGGGACTTACTTTGCCTCTTTATTTCGGTAGCTAGGTAAATAGCTAAGGATCGAGGCTCTTGTGGCGAGGTGTCTGCTTACCCTTGAGCAAACAGTACTTCAGTAAGTGCAAAACCAAACCTGCAACATTGGGAACGGCAGTTTCCTGCTGACACGCATTTTTTTCCAAAAGGCAGGTGTCTGCTTCCTATCCGGGGCCATCTTTGTGCACGCTAAAAATAGTTCATGCACTTAGTGCAGTGTTCAGAGTTTTGAGAGATGGACAGCAGTGTCTGGATACACCTGGGCTTCTTGACCTTCCTGAATTTTTTCAGCGGTTGATCTCGAAAAGCTTTTCTTCTCTCCTTTTCTCTTCTGGTGTGCTTTCAGCCTCTTCTCCAGAGACCTGTTTTCCCTTTCTGTTTCTTTGCTTTTCATTTTCCTGAAACGAAAGGCCCTGCAAACCTTGACATTCCACAGTGTTATTAGAGAGGTAAAACCACGATCAACTGGAATCAGTTCTCATTTTAAACAAAGGGAGCTCATTTTACCTTCTTTCCTCTGAAAGGCTCATCAGCTGTTCCGGGTCTACCGAGGAGTCTGCTGTGCTCTCGGGGGTGGTTGGAGGCAAAGGTACAAGTGCCTGAACCGGAAAGGTTGAAGTTGAAAGGTGGCAAGACACCTGGAGTAGTAAGCTACCGTTTTCCAAATTGCTACCTTAGCTCCTCAAATAAGATCCCTTTGGTTGCTTTGCATTATCCATATTTTGCACGGTCGCAAGATAGGCTTCAGGAGCTCTGATGAATTGGGATGATGGGCTGCCCCTTCTTGCGGGCTGGGGCACCACAAACTGGAGGGGCCTTGGAGGGTAGGACAGACCCTTGCCAGCTTCGTTCTGCTGGGCTTTCTTCTGCCTTCCTGGGACACGGTTCTGCCGTTATCCCTTGGGCAGCATTATCCCATTCTGGGGCGTGAGCCTTTTATTTTTAAATCTGCGATTTTGTATTTGACTTCTTGTAGGTATTTAGATTGATTAAGCACATTCCCAATGCATCTGAGAAACAACCTTTCTGGTTTTTCTTCTCTATCATTAGAGGGTGGGAAAAGTCAAACAGACAAGAGATCTAATGACAGGAGGAGGCACAGCAGCTGCTTGGACCTATCAGAAACTACTGTCATACATGAGAAACGTGTCAGTGTTTCTTGGCCTGACATCCCTCTACTATTTCTGATTTCACCACCATAGCTGCCCCTGCTTCTTTGTAGAGGATGAACAGAGAGGGTGCTGTGTGCAAGAAGTCTTTTGCCTGGGGCTCTGCGTTTGCTTCACCTGCACGGCTCCTTTGATCTTCCAAACGCACCCATGGAACACAAAAGCACGTGCAGCAAAGTGACCTCGTGGAAGTGGACAACACCTAAACCAAAATCCACTAGCAGCACAATAAGGAATTGGACCAGAAGCCCCAGATTTTGAAAACCCTCAGCCCCTCCTCATACCTGTGCACCTGTCCACAGGTGCCGGCACCTCCTCGGCTGATGGAGGGGAGGGGCCGGCCACCTCCTCCCCAAAGATGTCCCCGCAGTTTTCAATCACAAACTGCCCCAGCACGTTCCCCTGCACACATCAAAGCCTTGGCCTCAGCCTACGAGTTTTCTCCCTTTGAGCCTCCCAGTTCTCCCTGCCATCCCCCTGGGGAGGGAGGGAGGGAGGGAGCGAGCAGCTGTGTGTTGCACAGCTGGCGGCCCCGCTTGAACCACAGCAGCCTAGGAGCAACAGTTAGCTGGTTGATGGTGAGAGTGCTCATCCTTCGTCCTCCATCAGGGTGCGGGCGTCTCCCGTATCACACTGGGACGCACAAAAGCCTCAGCAGTCCGGCTGCTGTTGGAGCTGCTGGAAAAGCTTTTTGGGCGAGCCGACGTATTTGTAGTGGCCAGCGTGGCAGTTTGCTTTATACCGTTGCCCTGAGCGTGGGCATCTGGAGAAACTGCCCATCAGTCAGTGTGCAGGGGTGACGGCCGCAGGGGACAGCGAGCTGCAGGTGATGGTCAGCGGCGGCACCGTGTCTGCCTGCGTGTTGTCCCGGCTCTGAGCTAATGGCGCTGCTCCCCAGTGGAGCATCCATCGAGCCTGAGCACAGGCTGTGTCTTAGCCAGAATCCGAGCAGGAGCTGAGGGGACAGTGACACCTCCAGAGGTGCCATCCGGCCCCCACCTCCCTGTGTGACTGTGCTGTGAGTCATAAAGCTCAGCCGTGATGCCCACTGGCAAGGAGTCTGGGCCAAGGGATGATCCCAAAGTCCTCCCCTAGGACGCACCACCAAACAATATCTGCCCAGTCCCCAATTATCACATGGCAGACGTAGTCAGAAGAGAGGAAAGATCATTTTATTGAGGACAGCAGCTGCGGGCTGGGGGGGGTGGCGGCTACCCAGGAGCCCCAGGGCTTCAGGCAGGAAAACAGCACCTGCAACAATAAGAGCCAGGAAGCACTGCTAAAGCCACAAAGCCAGGACGAGGCGTGACTTGGTTGCCCTTGCTTTGGGGAACGCTTTACAAAGTGCCTTGCCTCAGCACTCCCGCCCAAAGGACTGGTTCTCTTCATTTACTCCAGCAGCCTCGGCAGACAATAAAAGCCTTACACAAGCAGCCTGCCACAGCAAGAAAGGATCTTCCTGACTTGCCGTTCGGTTCTCAAATGTTACGTTACTGCCTGTGGAACAGGGTTTAATAGGCTGTATTCCCAAGGCCTCTGACTCCCCTTTACTGACCTGGGGCCCCGCGTTCGTGCTTTTCCCAAATGATATTCGTTCTAGTGTTTGGTCCACAGTTCCCCGTTCTAATATCTAATAGTGCATTCCACCACTTCATACGTTGACTTTTCAATCGCTTCGTCCGTCTCTGGCCGGCCCCCTCGCGGGGAACACAGAAACGCAGATCGGGACCCCCCACTCACTTCACAGTTAAACTGTGTCTCTCACACACATCACACTTGCCGGGCAGCCCTCAGCCACACAGGCAGCATGTTACATACAACTCTAGGAATGCTGACAGTTTGCGTTAGCACACAAAGTACGTGTTTCAATGAACAATTGCCAAAAAACAAGTTCTAATTTTTTCTGGCCCTAAGCAGGGCCCTAAGCAGGGGCCCCTCTGCTCTGTTGCCCCTTCTTCCCCCAGTTTCTTACTGGAACTAGTAACTCCAGCTCATCAGTTCCTTGACCATGGCTTCAATCTGTTCCTGAGCCACATGCACATCTTCTGTAGGCCCTTCCAAAGTGATGTTATCCTCTCCTCCAGTGAATTTGATGCGAACCTTGAGGTGAAAGACAATGAATCTCTTAAGAATTTGCCAAGATCCAAGCCAGGCCAATGCTCTTGGTCAGGCCTACACCATCGATCCCTGCCACTAAGAGATGCGCCTCTTCCCAAAAAGCCCAAACAAAATCCCCACAAATTTCCAAGTCAGTAACTTAACGATGTCGGCCATATGGCAGTGCCTAGAGCCCAAGGCTCTGGTGCTGTCCCGGTTTCTGCAAGGGCTTTGGAGAAGTTTACTCATCTAGCCTTTATCTAGATACCGTCTAACTCACCAGGGAGAAGCCTTGCTGCACTCGGCATTTCCAGGTATCCTGCTACATCAGTTCTCAAAACAGCACCACATAAAGCTTCCTTGGAAGGGCTCAACCCATGACAATAACATAGGATGAGCAGTGTTTGCAGCAGTAAAAGAGAGGGTTCCCTTGAACAGCAAAGATCTGTGTCATTTCCCCCTGGGTTTACCCACGCTAGAATACACCTCTGTCTCCCGTGACGAGTGATCTGGACTAAACCTTTTTCTACGCCGGGGGTGCTAAGCTAACCAGCTCATGCATACCTTTGGCATCTGCTGAGTTATTTTGGCCAGGTTCTGTCCTTTCTTTCCAATAATGAAACGATGAAGCCAAGAGGGGGCAGAGACCGAGGAGACGGTAAAACTGTTGGCCTGAGAGACAGAAAAACAGAGAAGCTGTTTGATGGACAAACTGGAAGAGGCCTTCACACCAATTCAGTTCCAATTCCCATGCTGCACCTCCGGTATTGACTTCTAAGCTGCACCTCTAATGGCCCAAGAGAGCGCACCCCCGCTACAGCCGTCAGTGCTCACAAGTGTATCTTCATGGGACCTTCAAAGGAGGCCTAGCCCATCTTGTCAGTACCTTTGCATAGACTTCAGTCAATGCTTGCCCCAGTTTTTCAGGCTCGCCTCGCAGTATCAGCGTCTCCGAGCTACTGTCAATGGGTGGGATCTCGACAGAGACTCCAGTCTTCTCCAAGATCTCCTGCAGGGAATTCCCCTTGGGGCCGATGACATACTTGTGCTGGGACTTCTTCACCTCCACTGCAATAGTAGTAGTCTTCTTTTTCTGTAGGGGCAGAGACACTGAGGCGTCAATCACAAGGGGGCGGGGAAGGACAAGAGCGACAGGAAGAGGCACAAGATGCAGTCAGACTCTGCACCCAGCAAAGAGCAAAGCCAAGCTGAGCACAGTGGCTCGGCAGTACCCTAGCACCCCTTGGGCCCCTGCCTACAGAAAGCCTTGTGCTCAAAAATTCACAGGGGAAGTACAAAACTAGCATGCTGTGTCAAGCTCCCTGGGACACGGCATGGAAGAGACCACACGCACACACAGGCCTGTCGTTGTCATCCCCCCCCGGCCCCCCGTTGGACAGCAGGGTTCAACTCCCAGCCGTCTCCCAGGCAGTGCTGTGATGCAACACTGTGCAGGCTATAAGCCGATTGTTGAAATCCAGACCGGTACAAATACAGACCTAACCACGAGGAACAACAGCCCAGCAACCCACAACAAGGATATTCACAGCAGCGTTGGCTGTGGGAAATAAACTGGAGTGACATTCGCTCTTCAGCAACTTCTACTTAGGTAGCAACTTTGATACTGTCAGCTGGCCACCGCTGTAGACTTCACACTTCTTTCCTTCCTTAGGAGCCCCGGTGTGAACAAGAGCCAGGGGAGCTCTTGGTGGCCTGCTAAGTCCCACGGTACAGAAAAGCAAGAAATCTGTCACCTCCCGGATAGTATCAGCCCAGCTCCCACTCTGCCGAGTGAGGAAACGGTAGGATTCGGGGTCATGTACTGCAAGGGCTGCTGAGCCAGATGCAACGGAGGGATGCACAAAAGTAGAACAAGAAGGGAAGAGTGCCTAGGAGCAGGTGCCAGGGGAAGGTGGGAAGCTTTATGGACCATCCGTACCTTCTCCTCATAGATCTTCTTCACTCGAGCCACAGCCTGGGCTAGTTGCTCCTTTTCTCCGGTGAAGACTATCTCGGTCTTGTTGACACTGGGTGGAGGAATGTGGATGCGCGTCCCTGTGTCCTGCATGAGCTCCCTCACCAGCTTGTTGTAAGGGCCAGCAATGAAAGGGTGGTACACTTTCTCCACGTCCAGCCGCTCCACGGCACGCTTACCCTGGAAGAGCCCACAACAGACCTTGGTGGGAACTGCCCTCTATATTACGGTCTCTGCCAGGCACAGCTAAGTTCCCAGGGGTGTCCTGCCTGACACTCTGGCCCAAGCAACCTTCTCAGTTGGCGGGCTTGTAGATCTCCACCTCTTTCAATCTACAAATACGGTTGCTGCTGCTGCTCCTTGTTTACGATATTCACCCCTGTGATCTCCTGCCTTATCTCAGCTGGCACCTAAGACGCGTCGCTTCAACTATCAAATGCTTGTTTTGGCTTCAGAGGTGGACAAAACGCAGCACAAGAAGTTTCAGGACCTGGCAGCGGTGCTCACACAGCCAGCGAGTGGCACAGCATACGTCTCCGTTCAGGCTAACGTTAGCCAGTGACTGTAGCCACGGTGGCTGCAAACTCCGACTACACCACGGGGAAGCAAAATGGCTGAGCAGCCAATGCCATGAGAGAGATCACAGTACTGAGGTACCTGCTCAGCGGAGATAAGCAGGATCTCGTGCCGGGCCTTCTCAATCCCTTCTTTAGTGCCGCTGATCTTGATCTGGTTGCTGGGGTCATCTGGGCGGGGGACCTGCATTTTGGTTGCAGTTTTGAGCTTCAGGTCCTGCAGCTTCTCACCCTTCTTTCCAATGACAAAACGGTGGTGCTCCTTGGGGATGGCAACTGTTGCCGAAGCCTGCAGCAGAAGAACCAAGCATCTGTGAAAAGCCTTGCCTGCACTGGCAGATCCACAGGAACAGAGCCAGGGAAAGCAAGGTAGACGCTGCTCAGTGGTACTGCTCCTCAGAGCAAACACAACGCCTTCCCAGCACACTCTGTCTGAGGGCTGACACTGTACCAGTTGATCTACAGCGCCTCCGTGCCAGGAGTATAGACCCCACCTTTCCCTCAAAACCCTTCTGTTTGCACAGGAGCGGTACCCTGAATTAGCAAAGGCCTTCCGACACAGACGAGGAGGTGCCTCTCCTCCAGTGTAAGACACCAGACAACAACTGAGATGACAGCGCACAGCTGGAGTTTATCTGAACTCTGACACCTGCTGCCAAGGCTACAGAGAACAAGACATACAGTATGACTCCTAGGAAAGAGAAATTCAACACCAGAAACCTACTGCAGGAGGCAGGCAGCTAGCAGATGCTCACCGCTACTTAAGTGCTAAGGTGTCTTCAAGTGTAGCACGTGCTGCTCCTGGGACTGCTTCTAGAAGGCCCCACATGCAAAAGGGGTCCTTCTCAATCTACCATTAAAGGGCTGGTCTATACAAGGGCTTCCTGACTTCTTCCCTTCTCACTGAGTTTGTACAGGTCTGGTAGCTGATGGCTGCTATCGTGCTCCTGGTCCCTGTGATTAGGTAACCACTAACAGCAATCAGACAATGAACATTCAAGCTATAATGGAAAAATGAAAGATGAAGAAAAGATCACTCGGTGTGACTTTTCAGCTCTGTGTTCCTGTCCTGAAGCCAGCCAAGCCTAAGAGAAGCTGGAATACAGACACACCTTCCCGACCTGGGGCCCGGGCAGTAGGAGGTATATTTGAGAACAGTGGCTCATGGATCTGTGGCGGCACGACCTGAACTGATTTTTCAGATGCACACTGTGGATGTAGGGTTTCGTTCCTTTCTCTTTCCTCTGGCAGGGTATGACACAGGGGCTGAACAGCACTAAGCAGACATGGTATTAACATCGCATTACCTACCTTTGGCATTATACTTTAAAACACACTGCAACACCTGGCTGCGATACATCCTAACAAGAGCTACCACCTTGACTATGAGCTCGAGAACCTTAAGGTAAGAGATCAAAACCTAGAGGACTGAAGCAACCGAAACAACAGGGTTGTGGCTCCTTACCAGTGTGCCTTGAGCTACACAAGGCAGAACCCTGACCCGAAGCTTTTGGCTTTTGGCAGGACTTCCTTTTCTCTACTTTTCTTTCTCCCAGCCTTCCACGTTCTCCTCTGAAGGGCTTCGGGAAAAGCACAGTCCCGTTCTCACACACTACTAGCTTTGTGTGTGAGGCTCCTGCACCCCTCCAGCACCAGCACCTCAGCACAGAGTCACTGGTTGCAACTCAAATGTTCCGGAGATTGCAGACTCCACGCTTCATGCAACACCGCGGCCTGTAATTACCTTGGAACCCTATTTTAAGCCTCATTCCCATTCCAAATTGCCAATTGGGTGCTTTGAAAACGTATGGCAAAGCTGAATTAGTCATGTGAAAACACACCTCTTTGGCTTACAAGCACACGGGCCCAAGGGTCTCAAAGCATTTGCGAGTCTTGGGGAAGAGCAAAGGTGAAGGCAGAAACAGTTAGATGCCCTCACCTGAGTCTGCAGTCGAGCGACAATCTGCTTCCGAGCCTTCGTGACTGCTTCCGGCTTGCCAGAGACCACGATCGAAAGGCCCTGGTCCTTTGCGAGAGACAGCTCCAGGTGAGCTCCCGTCTTCTGCATGATGTCAAGGCAGATCTTGGCCTGCTTGCTTTCTCCCAACTGATCCATGTCCTTGTATTTCCTCTCCTCCAGTGGCACATGGAACACCTGCTCAGCCACGGGACAGACACAAGCAGGGCACAGCAAGGTGTCAGTGTGCTTTTGATTGTCAGTGCCTCCCTCTGCAATCCTCCCTTCAGGCCTGTTCCAGCTGTCTGTGCAACAGGCATGCAGAGCTTTGTCTGGGCAGTTTTCAACACATCCCTCCCCCTCCAGAGCCGTCCTAGCATTCAGCCGCAGTCTTCCTTGTGCCCCAGGGCAAAGGACAGCAAAGAGGCAGTTACTCTGGCACACTAAGGGATTTCATACTCCAGGGAAAGCTTCGCTTCACCTACTTTTTGGAGGGATGAAAAGCAGGGAGATAAGACACCCACTCCCACCAACCTGAGTGATGACAGAAGCCTTTATTGGCCGGATTTTGCTCCAGGGCCCAGCAGGTTCCCGGGCAGCTTCCAAGGATGGTGCTTTCTCAGGGAGCGCAGGGAAGGCTTCCTCGTAGGTGGGAGGATCCTTCTCTTCTTCCGAGTTTAAAGCTGTTACTGGGGTGAAGCAAACAAGGCCAATGAGATGCTGTCCCCACAGAAACGCCCCCATTCATAGGCAGTGCAACTCTATTGAGGCATCATCAAAGAGGGACAACAAAGGACTTGTGCACTACTGTTCACCCTGCTACAGTTATGCTTGTGGAGAGCAGCCGAGTCTGGAGCACAGCTGAGCTCAGCACAGCACAGACTGCAGTAGGTGCCGCTATGGATGCAGGAAGCAACCGTGCAAGTGAATGGTGGCAGCAAACACAGCACATTATCGCCAGCTTTGTTGAGAGGAGCTTCATCAGGGGACAACAGGCCAAGGAGAAAGAAATCAAAGGGACACAGCAAGGCTGTAGGTCAGAAGGGGACAAGACAGACACATGCCCAGGAAGAAGGCAGAGAGAAGCAGAAGCACTCTAGTTGGGGCAGAGTCCAGGGAAAGCCTGTAGCTTATGTTCGACTCAGCTGGGCACTGGGCTGTGCCGAGCGGGCCAGCTCGCAGCTGGAGAATGGGTGCCGAGACCCATCAGTGAGTCAGCCAATACGGTTATACTGACTTTCCCCAGCACCTGGCTGAGCAAAGGAGGAAGTGACAATCCAGCACACTGCTCCCACGAGGCTCTCTTGCAGCCCAATGACCCCTGCTTGCACATGCCCTGCCCCACGGCTGACAGCGTTGCTAGCCAGAGCTCTGTGAAGATCTGAGGCTTGCCTCCGCCTGGCCCTGCACTGTGCAGCACCACCGATGTGCTCCTGTTGGTGGAAAGCCAGAGTCTGGCAGGCCGCCAGCCTAGGAATGGCGAACGCCGTGCCTGGACACTTAGGGGGAGCCGGAGGCATGGAGCGAGCTTGGCTAACAGCAAGGAACCTTGCCTGCGCAGTCTCTATTTAGAGGCACATCACAGGAACTCAGCTGTGTCTTCTCACCTTTCACCTGCTGCTGCGTCAAGCCACTGCGGTGTTTGGCAAAGCTCTCCTGGCTCAAAACTGCCACCGAGCTCATCGTCGACTTCCCACGCACACACACAATCCGGGTATGCCACTGGAAGAGACAGAGGAGGCAACACTGTTACCAGCACCACTCAAGATGCACACAAGTCACTCCAGGAAGGCAAATGACGTGTTTCCTGAGCACTTTTCCAGCCGGCCTCTTGAGAAGCGCCTACAGGGCCAGTCTGCTGCCCTGTTCTCTTGCTGAACCACACAGAAACTCAGGGGGGATTTTTCCTGATAGCACAGTGGGCATCAAAACCAGAGCTCCTCGTTAGGAAGGCAGAGGATGTGCAAGCTAAGAAGCCTCTTGGAAAGGGGGACACCCCAAGTTGGCTTTACCTCTAGTAGGCCCGCAGCTAAGCCTGTGCTGGGCACGAGGCCGAGGGGCCTGCCGCCATCGTGGTCAAGAAGAGATGTGTGTGACCTCCCAACATACGGGTGGTCCCTCCCCTGTGTGCCCTTTGTCAGCCGGTTGCCAGGGGACTAGCCCGACTCGTTCCCATAGCAACCGACCAAAGGGCCCATGGGGGCGGGGCCACCCCTGTGTTGGCAGGTCACGCACTTCTCTCTTCCTTCACCAGGATGGTGCCCCGGGACCGGCTTTACCTCTCGTAGGCCCTGCAGCGAAGCCTATGCTGGGCACGAGGCCGAGGGGCCCGCCTCTTCCCGCCAGCTGTGCGCGCGTGGCAGCGGCGGTCGGGGTCGCTGGCTGCGCGAGGCGCGGGGCGCAGGTGAGGAGACGCGGCGGGAGGGGGGCGGCCAGCGGCGCTGCCCTCCCTCGGCGGGGCTCGGGGGTCTGCCTGCGCGGCGCCCGTCTGGAGGGGCGGTGCAGGACAGCCCCTTCCCCGGCTCTCCGGGAACTCTCCGGGAAGCCCCTCTGGGGTGCTGAGCAGGTGCTGGTGAGGAGGAAGCAGTCGAGGGGAGCTGCGGGGTGGGGCGCACACACCCCCCCACCCACCCCCCTCATACCCACAAACACCCCCACACCCCGGTCCATCCCTAAAATCCTTCATCAATTCCCACCCGTCCGTCCCTAAACCCCTTCCCCCCCCCCCCCCCCCGGCCCCCGTCCCTCTGTCCCTGGCATGGCCCAACTGCCCAGCACCACCAGACCACTCTGGCCCAAACACCATAAGGCAATGGTTCCCACCTGACAAGAGCAAGTCGAGGAACATTTTTTTTTCCTAAATAAAGACATTTTTGCTTCATATGCTGCCCACTACACCAAATTATGTCTTGCTGACTGACTGGATACCCAGCAAAGATGAACTCCACATCAAATCGATCAAATACATCAATCATTGAAACATATCCAAGGTAGTTTCTTGTATTATAATAAAGGACAATAGCATGCAATATGATAAAAGGAAACAGTAGTAGCTGTTGTGAGCGATACGATAAAGGAGCAATAGGAGCGAAGCACCAAATTGTCACTGCAAAGCCTTAACGAGACTAAGGAAAGGAGACATCACCAATTCCAACCCCAACATCACACAGGACCACCCTTTATCTGGGAGCGCCCTTGCAGCCGGCACCAGCAGTCTCTCGGGAACTGGGAAATTCCCCTGGAGAAGGTGCCAGAAAGGAATCCTCTTGCTGCTTCTCAACCTGCCCTGGCAGACATATGACGCACATCATAAAAGTTCTGCTCCCTGCTTTCTGTGGTGAAAAATTGACCAAAAGCTTTTGCACTCATGCAGAGCCAAAAAACCACATTTTGGGAAAGCGCAGCATGGCTCCCCTGGAGAAGGTGCCAGGAAGGAATTCTCTTGCTGCTTCTCACCCTGCCCTGGCAGACATGTGAGGCACAGCACAAACATTCTGCTCCCTGCTCTCTGGGGTGAGAAAAATTGACACGGCACATTTGCAATAATACACAGACCCAAGAAGTCACCTTGGAAAGTAAAAATGCAACACTGCTCCCCTGGAGAAGGTGCAAGGAAGGAGTTCTCTTGCTGTTTCTCACCCTCCCCTTGCAGCCATGTAAGGAACAGCACAAAAGTTCTGCTCCCTGCTTTCTGCTCTGAGAAAAAGAAAATTGACCACTCCTACATGGAATCATTCACATTCCAAAAGAAGCCACCTTGGGAACGTGCAGCACTGCTCCCCTGGAGAAGGTTCCAGGAATGAATTCTCTTGCTGCTTTTCACCCTGCCCTGGTAGCCCTGTCAGGCACAGAACAAAAGTTCTGCTCCCTGCTTTCTGTGGTGAGAAAATTGACTCAAACCTTTCGCACTCATGCAGAGCCAAACAAAAAAATACGTCTTGGAAAAGTGCAGCACTGCTCCCCTGGAGAAGGTGACAGGGAGGAATTCTCTGGCTGTTTCTCACCCTGACTTGGAAGCCATGTGATGAGGCACAGCACAAAAGTTTGGCTCCCGGCTTCCTGTGGTGAGAAAATTGACCATAAACTTGTGCACTCACACAGAACCAGAGCTCACCTTGTGAAAGTGCAGCACTGTTCCCCTGGAGAAGGTGACAGGAAGGAATCCTCTTGCTGGTTCTCACTCTGTCCTTGCAGCCTTGTGAGGCACATCAGAAAAGTGCTGCTCCCTGCTTTCTAAAGTCAGCAAAATTGACCGTTCATAGTTGCACTCATGTAGAGACAAGACTTTCTTACTCAAAAGCAAACCCCAGAAAGCCACGTAGCCGTGGGAAACCCTTTATCCTTCCGTGTGGCTGGTGACTTCCCATGGCTCTTCCACAAGGCAGGAGAAACAACCATGAATTTGGAAGCCCACGTAAATTCAAGTACACTTAGTCCTCTGACAGTCACTACTTATGGGCCAGCAGTCCTCTCACCCCTCCACAGATCTGCCTCTTAGTCCTCTAGTAGTCATCCTCCATGGAGGGACCACAAGTCCTCCATACCTACCTACCAACTCACCAGAAATGAGTCAGACCACACCAGAAGTGACACTGCCTGACCTGCAGGGGATATATTAGACCAGTAACTATGGTTTCAAGACAGAAAAAACACCACCATCCAACAGCACAGCAGAAAAACAACCAGAAGAAACTTTGTACACAAACCAATGGCCCCCATCCAAACCCTGCAAAGGCCAAAAAGCTGAGAAAAGGCACTCTCCACAAAAAAAAAAACCAACACACAGGACACAAGATCACACTACCATTACCCCAGGAACCCAGGTCAGCAAACCCACATTCTGTCCATAACAATAACACGCTTTAACACTTTACTTGCTTAACCAGTGGCATACCATAACCTTGTAATCCTGAGAGATATCCCTGCGCTGCTCCACACGTCACCAAAAGCAGGGGCTGAGGAAGGCTGCTTTGGGGCCCGTCGAGGGAACCAGCTCCCCTGGGCTGCTCTACGGCCACCGGCTGCTGTTGCTGTCGCGCGGGTCTCAGTGCTGCTCTGCAGTCGGCCGTCACCTCCCCGCGGGACACTCTCCAGCGCAGCACACGTCTGCACTGGCTCTCCCTGGGGACAAAGATCACAAGCGAGGGATGGGCTTGGCTTTGCCCCCAGTCCCAGGCTGCCACCAGAGAGACCTGCCACCCCCGCCCCAGCTGTGCGATGTGGGCACCACGTACAGCTGCAGATGTGGGTCAGGGCAGCTGTGGGCAGGGGGCAAGCCCCGTGGCGGTGCCCCCAGCGCTGGCAGCAGGCAGAGCTGGGGAGAGCGAGGGGCAGCCCAGGGCAGCCGGCAGCTGGCGGCGGGGCCCGTCAGGGTGCAGCACCCTCAGCAATGCCCGGCTCCGTGCGCCTCGGCCCCAGGGCTGCAGCGCAGGGCTGGCCCCAGCTGGGGCTGGGCTGGGAACAGGCAGGCAGGGCCCCTGGCAGCCCCGGCACGCACCTGCTCCCTGCATGGGGCAGCCTGCTCCTTTGCAATCGACCCCGTGGCATCCAGAGAAGAGCCCTGCCCTGGGCCTGAGCCATCTCTGCAGGCAGGAGGCCTTCCTCGGCGTCCGTCCCTCAAACCCCTCCCTCCGGCCCCCACGGTCCGTCCCTAAAACACTTCCCCTCTGGCCCCCAGCCCCTGCGAGCGGGGAATCCGCCTCCCCAGCTGTGAGCCCGGGCGGCGCAAGCCCCCCCAGGGCTCACCCTGCCATCCATGTGGTTCCTGGAAGAAACACCATCCCACCATGCCCGCAGGCAAACCGCTATCCCTATGGACACAATGGGGGCAGCCGGCACGGGGGTTGGGGGTGGGGGGGTGGGGGTGAGGGGGTGTCACTCTCGGGGCTATCCTAGTGAGCAACACTCAGAGAGGCCAAAAACTGGAGTGCAGGGTTGATGCCGGCATTACAGCCGGCTGCAAGCGAAAGGCACTCAATGGGCATGGGCGCTGCTGGGAGGGAAAGCGCCACGTCAGGACGGTCGGGAATCTCGGCTGGCTGGGAGGGAGCTCCATCGAGCGCTCAGAGTCGAGGCTTGAGATCCTTGCAGCCACGGAGGTTTTTGCACGGAGAGCTGCGCTAAGCAAGGCCCGTTTATCACTTTGGCTGCAACACGAGGGTGCTGCACCCCTGCATGGTGCTTCCCCTGAGCCGACAGAGAACTTTCTCTCCTGGGCTTTGTTCCCTCTGGGACAGCGGCTGTGAGCGAGGCAGGGCTGTCAGATATGCACAGCAGGGGTCGAGGGGCTCAGAACGGATAAACCCCCCGGCCTGCGCCCGGCCCTGCCCCTCTCTTACAGCCGCCATGGCAGTTCCCCTGCAGCTGAATAGAACCATCAACGCTCTGTCTTCAGCGGGGTTTCTTGTACATAGAAAAAGGGGACAGCACAAAGCGTGAAGCAAAGCCAAGAAGGTGGCACCTGATTTTAAAAAAGAATACATTCAGTACGTCACAAAAAAATGCGGTGGTACTCACTCTTCCAATTGGGTTAGGCAGGAGGAAAATGGATTTGGAAAGCAAATAAGAATCGCTCACTTCAAGCTATAAGGTGGCTACTAAACACAGACTCTCCCATGCATGTCCTGCTCATTAGTTCCACGCTTTGGAAGTGCCTGCGGTTTCCCTGAAGCACCCTCTCCGGGTTACTCTTCCAAAGGGGTTCCGGGGACATCTGCATAGGGAAGCTGCCTGAAGCAATCACCGTTTGTTATCCTGTCAGGTTTCAGCCAGGGCAGATAGCCTGTGCATGCAGGGACTACAAACTTTCTCTGTAACTACAGACTTTTTCTGTCAACACACTGATCTTGCAGAGAAGTCATGCACTGTGCAATTAAAAACAGAGAACAGTGGGAAACTAGGTTTGGCCTTCAAGGCATTTCTGACCTAATTACATTGAACTTTATTTGCTGAGAAGCCCTTAAAAAGTGCTCCAGTTGAAGGCAGTTTCCTGATCAGCTCTGGGTTCAGACTAACTCCTATGCACCTACAGCCGTCCAACTCTGAAAAGTCACACAAGGACTCCCTAAATCACCCCAGCTCTGAAGTGTCGTTTCCAGTGCCTCCCCCTGGGCCAGAAGCATTTCCTTGCTGCCCCAAACGGAATTTCAAAGCTTCAGAGACACCCTTTGGAGAGACTGTCCCATCTCTCAGCACCGTGAAGACACAGGTGCTGACGCCCAAAGGCACTTCCAAGTCCTGTCCCTGACCTCCAAACTCTCCCCAGCCCTGGAGAAGGGGCAGGAACCAGAGGCTTTGTGCTGCCCAGCGCGAAGGAGACTCGCAGAATGGATTGAAAGTACAATGAAACTGTTGGATAATGCAAGACAGCGCTGCCGCATATCCAGGATGCCGTGGGCTATTTTTAATCATTATTGGTACTACGGCCATGGTACGCTGGGGTCCCTGATCAAGTGAAACATTGCTTTTGGCCCACGGGGAAAAACAGGGCAGGAATCTTCATTCTGATTGCCTGGCAAAGGCATGCTTAATACGCCACTTCATAAATCAATCACCCTTCAAGCTACTCCTCTGCTTCTCGGCAAACGCTGATTGATTCACGAGGAAAGGAGACTAATGAATGGTCAGTTCTGCCCCGAAATGCATCCAGGGTTCATGGCACCTAAGAACGTACTAGTGATTTCCATTGATGATAGAAGAGACAAGCTGCAGTCCAGGATGCCCTGCAAAGAGATGAGAACTACATTCTTCCAGAAATCCTTCACAGGCTAAGAACGGGACAGGCGGCGTCACCTGGAAGTCTGCTTCTGGGGATGAACAAAACAGCCAAAAGGGGACTTTTAACCTCCAAATAGCCCTCTTAGCACCCACCCCCCAGCCGTGCTCCTGCAGTCAACTCCACAGGTTGCTTTAGCAGCATTTTTGTCAGAAGGGGTGTTACGTAGTTTTGGAGATATAAAGCCATGGGGAAAAAAAAAAAAAAAATATCAAGCAAATGAAGCACAAACCTAATTTCTCTTCTTCTACCCTCAAAGCGACAGACCATCGGCTTTGAAACACAAGGCCCTAGAGAGGGGCGAAGGCCATACTCTGTTTGCAAGAAATGTAACAACCTTATCTAAAACAGTATATATAAAGAAAAATCATTGTTACAAGCAGTTGTGGAAAAGGGGAACAAAGACAGGAAACAGTTGTTAACTGTTAGCTGATCTGACATAAAGGAACACTTCGGAGACCAATTATACTCGCCCATCATTCTAATTGATTTGAACTATAAAAGCCTATATAACCAATTATTTGTATAAAGTATTAGTTACCAATCCTCAGTCCATTGCAGTGCTGCTGTGATTAAGATGCAAAGTCAACATATAATTGCACAAACTCCTATTTACACCTTTTTTTGCCTACAGTATATGCCACCCTGCACTTGCTTTGAAGCAGACGTACAAGAACATAAAAGTCCAACAGAAAGTAGCCAATCCTGCTGGGAATTCTCACAAGTGAACGAAGAAAAGCACAACATGCACTCACGACCCGAGACAAGCAGAAAGGAAAATCCCTTTGCAAAGTTCTTATATGCCTGGCAGTCCAAGGGAAAGCTAGAGCAGCCTCTTGTAATAACCACGGTGTCAGAGCCTGGCTTAGACCTTTGGATAACACAGGAAACAAGATCTTTAAATACTCACCAAACAAAACAAGTTTGTCTGCGTCTGCTAGCACTAAACACAAATGGAAATAATAACATCAGTTCATGCACTACAGTGAAGCTTTAGAGCCAAGAGAGGCTGCTGCTTAGGGAAGCAGAAGGTTTCCTCACCTCTCAGCACTGGTAAGAAGCCACTACAAGCCTGCCTGGTGTTGAAGGATCGGAGAATTGCGCGGCGATGAAGAGCTACAGACCTGACCAGCAGTGGCACACAGCGGTGGCCACCAGAAGCTATGGGGCTGTTGCCGTGAATATAGCTCGATAGCAACCGAACACACTGCAACATCAGAGCCCCTGTGAACGCTCACACCAGACCAAGGTTAAAACCAGAAATGGTTTTGGCATTCCCACCCTGGTAGCCTGCACAACACAGGCACAGCTCAGGTCAATATGCAGCGAGGCAGAGGGTTTGCTCAGGCAAGTCCTGAGCCTCCTCCACTCTGGCTGGAGTCGGTACAAACCGCGAGGGCTCAGCAACCTGAGTGATCTCAGGAACGTGAAACACAACACAGCAAGGGCTGAACCTCAGCTAAACCCTGCTGCCTATCCACATCCATCAGTGGGTTTGCAGAGAAAAAAGACAAAGAAAAAGGCTTGATCTAGAGGCTAAGTCAATAGGATTTTCATTTTGTTTTCAAACAAGTTCCAGGAAGCTACTGATGGCAGTGCCAGCCTGGCAAGATGACAAGACCTTCGGTAGAAAGGGGGTTCTTAAAGGAAAGAGAAGAGAGGCATGCAGAGGTGGTTATCTTCTCCAAAGTCTGCACAAAACCACAGACTAATATCACAGCAAGGTAATGTTTTACTCTTGTGAGTAGCTGAGATGCCCAGAGGTGATGGCACATCCGTGCTGCCGTTACTTGTTCAGCCTCAAACATCAATAAACACGTAGGGCTGGGATTTAATGAGCTTTCTGCGTGTGTACAGTGGCCACTAACACACCGCCAAGCCCTTGCAGAGGTGGCCTCATTTACCAAAGTAAGGTGATTCAGCTAAGCCCAGCATCAATTTCAGCTGAAGAAAGGGATTCAGCATCCCAACACACCGACATTCCCGGCTGGGAACCCCATGCTGATCTGTGCAGGAGCTGAGCAGTCAGTAACGCCCCTGACAATTCCCCTCGGCCCATTTGCAACGCGATGCAGCCCCTACTGCAGTTTCCCACCGTGGCCGAGATGCAGAGGCTGTGCTTGCCCTCCTGCCAGCCGAGCACACCTGGTTCTGTAGTTACCGTCATCTTCACCAAACCCAAATGGCTCTAACACACCACATCAAACTCTCTGTCGTGACACAGGTGACTGAAGAGCTCCACATCAGCTCCCTAATTAATCGTGTTTCATATGCCTTGATTTTTCCTGTGATCTCATGCCTCATTTCCCCCCATTTGTGATGAAACCTCGGTGTTTTCTCAAGCTGGAGGTTATCACTCACAGCTCCAGAGGCTGCCGCAGCACAGAGAAGCTGCCTGTGGTTAGACTGAGAAGGGCAGAGGCACCTCAGGGCAGTGGCTCAGGCCGTCCTGTGTAGGGCAGAAGACCCAGATCCTCTTCTGACATCCCCTGCCACCCTGAGCACTGCTGCCACACTAAATACAGTGATCCCCAGCCAGTTCTTCCAGATCTACTGTTGGGAGAGGGGTCTGCCGGAGTCAAGAAATTACTCAATACGAGTTATGCATCTTGCTCATCTTTATTGGCTTCTAATACTTCTTATACAGCCTCAATACACAAGCATGTTCCCAAAGCAAACATATAATTGGTTATTAGCCCCTAAGCACGCGCTGCTCTCACACCACTAATTATCATGATTAGAACAAGCATTCTATCCATGCAGCTACTTGCGTTAGCTATGTTTTAGCCTTGTGGTTTGCTACTCCCTTTATTCCCATCCCGCTCCCTATCTCCCTTGGCCTTGCACCTGTCTTCCCTGACAGCTGCAGCTTGTTACAGCCACGGCCTGTTAGTACAACAAAGTTACTTGGTCTCAGGATTCAGGAGTAGATCAAGGCCACTTTCTTGTTAACTTCAGCACAACAACTTCAGCACAATTCTAATTCCAGGCCTGGATTGTGCAGATCTTTAGGGATTCTATGGCCACGCTTGTGCAGCCATTCTTCTACAATCAACCCAAGAAATTCTTCTGTTATTATTTTTTATGCTTATGTTGCCCTAAGGAGATCTTGTCTATCTTGCAAGTGTTGGTGCTGGCTTAGAGGAAGGGGAAGATCTGAGGCCAGCTCGTCACGCTTACTGACCAACCCAAAACACACATCCCAGTAGCTCTCCAGTGCTCAGTACCAAACCCCCCTGCAGCAGCCCCCCGCGTGCGGGCAGCCTAAGCAGCAGCTGCCGGCCAGCCTTCGGGACTGGGGGGCTGGCGGGACCCTGCCAGGGAGGAGACGGCTCCGGCAGGGCTTGCTTCTCCACGCTGCAGGCTGGAATCACCACCCCTGACGTGTTCGACAAACACACAGATGTGGTGCTTCGGGACACGGTTTAGCGGTGGGCTTGGCAATCCGGGTTAAGTTGGACTTGGTCATCTTCAAGGTCTTTTCCAGCCTCAATCATTCTATGATTCTACGAGGCTGATGGCATTTGCCCCACGCCTAGCAAGCAGCAATGGGGAGGAAACGGTGCTGGGGACCTCCTGCTGTCAGGGCCAGGCAGCAAAGCTCAGGGGCAGGGGAACAAGGCAGCCAGAGCCCTCCCTGACCCAGGGCAAGGCAAGCTCTGCTCCACATCATCTCCAGCTCCCAGCGTGCTGCACTGAAGAAGCCTATTCAGCTGCTCTCTCCTGCCATACAGGAATAACCTGAATCTGGCACAGAGCAAGTTTTGCTGCCCAGGGCTCAGGAGGGGAGACATGACTTCACCCACTTCCTACGGGGACAGGAACTGAGCCAGCGCAGGAAAACTCACTGTGATTAACAACCACGGAGCCAGAATCAGACCCTGCTCGCACTTTATACCTGCCCTTGAAGCAAGTAATTGAGGGGCCAAGGCTGAACTCCCCCAACTGTGCCCTGGGCGTGCAGAACCACAAAGGATGCTCTGAGCCTGGGTCTGCCATCTACAGCAAACAAGCCAAGATTTGCTTTAGCACAGCTCCTGCTCAGCAGCTGTCAGCCCTCCTGCAAGTTGTGTGGGAAGTTGAGGGAAAACAGGGTATTCATCTGCCAAACACCTAGATGGTTCCTCAGCAGGCTTTTAGCACAAGGCTGGAGGCTTCCAGCAGGACTAAAACCACCGAGAACTACTCCTGAGCCACACACGTTACCTCTCTTCTGGGGAAACCGCTTTTTGGGGCTCTGAACCAAGGGGAGACAGAAGAGTAATGGAATAGACAGTCCTGCTTGAGGGCTGCCTCCTCTTGGGTATGCTGTCTTCTAAAATACTCCTATGGGTACGGGCTCTGATCTCCCCCCTCAAAGAGGGTGAGATCCTGCCCCCAGGCTTTTGCTTCTGCATTAGACTCACGGAGCTACTGAAAGAGAGCCATCTGCATCATTACTTTTATTACTGACAGCAATAAAAGCATCTCAATATATAGCGCCTGTCAGCCATGCACAAGTTCAGTGGTGCTTTGCTAATTACTGAAGTTTTCTGTGCTGACAAAGAGATGCCAAGGGATGCAGCAACTGATGGGGAAAAACTGCACAGAGGAATTTCAGTGCTGCACCACAGATCCCCTGGGCTAGAAGCGTGTTGTAGCACCTTGCCACAAGGGCCAGTGGGCACTGCAGGCACCCACATACAGGCACAGGATCTGGTCCTACACCTTGAAGACCACCCATCATACTATACTAGGTACTCTTTGGAGACAGGAGTCTAATGTGAGTCAGCATTTAGGGAGCTCTGAGTAGAGAAGCAATTCTCCTTTCACAACTCCAAGCATCTCTCCGGCACCTCCTGTCTCTGGCAGCCTTCTGCACCTGCATGGAGCACCTGCCGTAGACGTTATTGTTTCTGGATGGCACTGGACTGGTGGATTTGCTTTGCACCTCTGGCACACCTCTGGGAACCCGTCATGCATCTCCTCAGCCACGTGTCCCTGAGCAAAGCTCACCTTCCCACACCAAGCTGGTGCTACGCTGCCAGGTTGCAATAAATGTTGTTACTGCAGCAAACTGGGTTTGGTGTACAATCAGCAGCACTCAGGGCAAGCAGCTTGGGCATCATCTCACTTGAGCAGGACTTGACAGCTGAAAGAATATCGAAACTTTATGAATACTGACTTGGTTGAGACCAGGACTTACCTCCATAAACTTATTTTCCCACATCCACACAGTCCACACAGGGTGGGCTGAACGTCATCTGGGAAAGGCCAAGTGACCAACAGGACTTTCAGTGGAATTGAAACCTTTTCCAAACCTGTACGAGTGCTTCGCACGCAGGTTTCAGAAACCCTTTCAAGTACCATAATCTGATGTTAAGGTGCTGGGCAGGGATATGCTGGAGCCCAGAACATCCCAAGTCACCCTCATTTCAGTACGAGCTGGGATTTTTCACACCCAGACACATGTATACAGGTGAAAAGAAGGAGTTTAGGCATGTAAAGCACTGAAGGACAAGTTTTCATTGTAAATCATTACGCTCGTAGCAGCAAACATTTTCTCCACACTCATCCATAAATTTGTAGCAACAGAACCGCCACCACACACACAGTCTATCCAGGGGACAGTACCTGTGCTCCTAAGCAGCCCAAAGGACACACAATTTAAAGCAACCAAATCATACGCTAAGGGAAAAATTGTGACTTGTTCACATGGAAGAGCTCCATGCTTGCTTAAGCAATGCTAGGGACAGATCTGACCCAGCTTCAGCAGAAATTTAAGCAATGTTCACCTGATCCTGCGTAAGTCACCCTAAGAAGGGTGTGATCCATTGAGAACTACTGCTGCCTGCGAGCAAGTCAGTACCGATACACAGCAAAGCGAGGGAAACGCCTCCCAACACCTCAAACTGCTGTTTTGCTCTTAGCACTTCTGTTTCTTAATAAACACTCTGTTGGTGGCTCTGAAAGAGCAACCCGGCTGCTTTCTGTACGCGCGTCACAGGGAGCCTGCCGTGGTGCCGGACACATTAGCCAGGGCTCGCCGCGCGAGGTCAGGGAACGCTGTCTGGTGCTCTGCACTACTCCTGCAATAAGCTCTGCACCACACCTCGAAAGACTGATTGATTAAACGTTTCTGCTTCACTTTAGCAATTAATCTCAGCAGCCTTTCACTTACCTGTGTGCTTCAAAGCCTGAGAGATAATCCCTTCATTATCCCCTTGCTCTCCTTCGCAATTCGTAGTTTATTTCAAAATAACTGCCACATTGTACTGGCAGGCAGGAATGAAATCCTGGGTTCTTCTCCCAGGGAGCTGCACATGTTCCTGGGAAATCACCCATCTCAGAGCCAGCAGAGAGTTTATCTCAGTGGCCTACCCACACAAATCACTTTTGCAAAGATTGACTATGGAGGAACCAGCTGTTTCAGTAAGAACAAGACTCTCAGGTTTTTCAAAGCAAGCCACAAAGATCCTGGCCCTAATTATTTACTCACTCTGTTCCGTCACAAAGTATAAACCCTACGGCCCTAATCTCCACTGTTACTGCTCATCATCCCCAGAGAAATTCTAGCCCTCTCAATTTCATCCTATAGATTCTGTATAGGCATACAAATAAGGCACTTTTTTGTGCTCCCCTAGCTGATATTTCATTTATTCTTCCTAGAAACTGTTACCCAAAACAACAAGCTCCTCTGAGTGAGCATAAACCATTCTCCGTGAATATGTCAATAACTGGAAAACATTAGACAAAGCTGAAATAAGTCGTAAGGCTACATAAGCGTTTGGAAGATACAGGAGCATTTGTAACTTCCACAAACCCAAGACAACTAAAATGCTCTTTGCCGGGCTAAAGCAGCACACAGTATCACCTCGGTTAGGACACCACGCTTCCAAGGACCAATGCTGAGGAACAGGGACAAACCAAACCTCCCTCTCAGGCGAGAGGAAACACACGCCAAGTGCCTTCATGCAACTGAGGAAGCGTCTCGTTCGGCACCACAACGTACCCCTGCTGAGCCAAAGCCGACAGAAGCATTTTAACATGACGCCTTTTCCTAAAGATATTCCCCACTTACTCTTGAGTGAAGCTTAAAGCTGATGGTGTTTCTGTGGCCTGATCTTGGCTTCTCCTAGCCTAATATAAATTTTACACCTATCTCAGGAGGCAGCGAGCTCTTCCTCCCATATCCCAAGAGCCCTCAAGTCCTGGCTGCATTAGTCCTGATGTCGTGAGCTGTGGGATGCAGGTGGGTAGAGGGCAAAAAGAAAGAACAATGGTCTGTAGCAAAACAATGCAGAAGCAGTGCAGGGGACAGATGTGTAAGAGACAGTGGCGTTGCAGCGAGTCTGACAGAGGCACGCATTCCCACGTTGCGCTTCAAACATAGCACCGCCAAGGAATGAAGCTTCACACGTGCATATGCACACCGTAACGGAGAATCAAGGTTCCTCCCGCCTCCGACTCAGCAACTCCCAGCAAAACCAGATTCCTGCGACGAGCGAGGGGAAGCAAGCAGCCGACTCAATGTGAGTGATAAAGCAAGCTTCAATTTATTACGGCGCAATTATGTCTTATATACAGTTCCAGTTAATTTTATGCCTACAAATCATCTGCTAATTGGCTAAGCTCTAAAGGGTTACATTTTCATACGTCCTCCTATTTGCGGTTACAGCGGATAGCTAGCTACATATATTTTTTTCTCTCTTGTCTACGCGAATTCCTCAAAGTTATTTACAACATTAGGCACAAGGTCAGTGTTTTTCTCAGCTTCCTTATCAGCATGCCTCAGCACAGCTGCAAGGCCTGCTTCAGCTAACTTACGCTAACTTTGTTTCACAAAGATCTTTAAGGGAGTCATGGCCGTGATCACACAGCCATTCTGCAACATTTCCCCCTTTTTCTCTTTGCGCAAGCAAAACTTGTGCAGTTACACGCTCGAGTAATTTTCGAATACAAGAGAGAGCACAGCTTAAACATACGAGTGCAATGCTAACAATTATTACTATAAGCAACACACTTTACAACAGCCCTTTTAAACTACCAGAAGACTGCCCTAATAATAGAGCACCATAACTTTGTCCATTAATTATCAGAGGTCCTCGGACACGAGTTGCAATTTTTTGTGTTCGGCTGTCAATTAATGTTGTATCTACTGCTGTTGCCAGGTCCAGGCCGAGGCTCCCTCGGGTGGCGGGTTGTAACACGGTGTCTGTCGATAAGAGTTGGTCATGTCTCCTGGAGGGGGTGTCGTGAAGGTGACAGGAGTCGCGATTGGGGTCGATGCGCTGTGGCTCCTCGCGCTCGGTTTCTCGTTTCCCGTCTGCCGACAGACGTTGGTCTTGTGGGTTCCTTGCTGACAATTTCGGCACCACACTTGACGTTGTCGACATCGGTCACGGGTATGTCCTGGCTTCCCGCATCGATAGCAGAGGAAGTCTCGGCGCGTGGTGGTCACTGGCTTCGGGGGCGCGGTAGCCCCAGGGGGGCGCAGAGGCGCAAGCGCTGCAAATGCCTGACTTTGGGCTTGCACTAAATCTCTCCCTACTGCTTGGATTGCTTCCACTAGCAAGGCTTGCTGACCTACTGGCACCCGACTCATTCGCTCTAGCATTGTTTCTACAGAAGAATCTAAGGGCAGGGTTACTAAAATGCCTTTGGTGTCACTGTTACTATTCTCCAAAATACATTGGCGCAATAACGGCCCTTTCATAAAGTTAGGTGTATCTGGTGGGCTCACTGTGGAGGCCTGACTCATTCACTGTACTACGTAACTGACTTAATATTTTCCAATCAAAGCCTCCCGGGTTCCCCGTCTTTGGTTAGCAGCATTCATCTGATACGTTACAGGGAAAGCTTGTAGGGGGTTGACTTGATCAGCAATATCAAATATTCCCTGAGCAGCCGCTTCTTGTGCTATTTTTTGCCAATTAATGTGCGTAGAACGCACCAGTTTCTTTACTGTATTTTTTTTTTGTTCCTTTTTTTTTTTTTTTTTTTTTTTAAATTTTTTATTGACTGCCCACTGCTATTTTCTTCCTCAGCAGCACTTTCGTCAGATGTGTCCCCGCCCTCTGGCCCCTCCGAGGCTACTGCGCCGAAAAAGGGGGGGGGGGGGGGAGAAGGACACGAAGGGTCTATAGGTGGTACAGTGGGCTCTATAGGTGGTACAGAGAGCACTGTTTGTGATAAAGGGGGTATTGGAATGTGATTTTCACATGGCATAATTTTTCCTGCATTAGGATCTGCGCTTGCAAGTCGGCTTGTTACTGCCACAGCAAGGCGCTTTTCTGCTTGATATCTTTTTACACAATTAGTTACTTCACGCCATGATTTCATAAATTCTTTTGCTGCCTTATCGTCATCTATAACTAAGTCCCACAAGCAGTCCCTAAATGCACGCCACTCCTCTACTTCAAACATTTTTTCGGGGTCTGTAAAAAACCCTTTCGCTTTTCCCATAGTAATTAACCTGGCCAGATCTTTTAAAGGGCCTACTCCCCGCTTTTCTAAAAAGCATTGTAAAAGTGCTACCTCTTTTTCCATAGCGCGCTTAAAACAGTCCTTTTCCTTGATTAAGATGCAGCCTTTTCTCTGGGTAGACACTCACGGACGGCGAACCTTTCCTTGATTAGTCGTCGGTTCAAACACGGATCGAGTTACGATGCCTGCATCAGTCGATCTTCGCTCCCTGGTCGCTGCTACCAGTGCTTCTCCGTCCTCGCTGTCCGGTGGAGAACAAGGATGGGGGGTCCCTGTTCGGGCGCCACTTGCGACGAGCGAGGGGAAGCAAGCAGCCGACTCAATGTGAGTGATAAAGCAAGCTTCGATTTATTACGGCGCAATTATGTCTTATATACAGTTCCAGTTAATTTTATGCCTACAAATCATCTGCTAATTGGCTAAGCTCTAAAGGGTTACATGTTCATACGTCCTCCTACTTGCGGTTACAGCGGATAGCTAGCTACATATATTTTTTTCTCTCTTGTCTACGCGAATTCCTCAAAGTTATTTACAACATTAGGCACAAGGTCAGTGTTTTTCTCAGCTTCCTTATCAGCATGCCTCAGCACAGCTGCAAGGCCTGCTTCAGCTAACTTACGCTAACTTTGTTTCACAAAGATCTTTAAGGGAGTCATGGCCGTGATCACACAGCCATTCTGCAACAGACTCCAAAAAACCTCATTCCTGCTGAGGGGATGCACTTTAAAAGCCCCCCTAAACACCAACTATTTGTCACTTTTCTTTGAGGCAAAGCCGGGACAGGGGAGATACACCTGGAGAGGGAGTTAAGGTGACCAGGACAACAGGGAATGATGGTAGATGACAGTCATGGGGGGGCTGGGTGGAGAGCACCGAGCCGACACCAGCATCCCCCAGGGAGAGGCCGGCACACAGCCACACAGAACAAGGGCACACTCAGCCTTTGTCCCTTACCTGCTCACTTAAGCACCAAAACATACTGAGGTTTTGAAATACAAGCTTTTAGAAGTAGTCTGCAAAGCAAGCTTCACATTTTTCTGCTTTGAAAGGTCTCTGTTTTGAAGGATGCAGAGACTGGGCACCATGCAGTGCCCAGACCTTACCTGTGTCGTAGTGAACTGTCAGGGGTCTGGAATAATCACCAGTCTTCTGTGGGTGGAAGTCCATTGTTACTTGCACGGCATCGCCAATCCCAAGAGTCCCAGCAGAGCGATCAACAGAGAAAGGGCTGCAACACGGAGAGGCACATCAGGATTACTGTGGGACATTTGGGGACTACGCTCCTTCTGCCGTCTAGCTCACTCCAGCTCACCTGTATTAGCAAGGGGCCAAGAAACCACAGTCAGCAGCAGAAAAAGAGAACATACAGGGCCAGGAACTGAGTCACCGACCCAACTCCTGAAGAGCTCCAGCCTAAGCTATAAAGATCCTAAGCTATAAAATGACCTCATCTCCCCCATACCCTGCACCCAGTTCTCTGCAGCAAGGCTCAAGAGTCTGACTGCTAGCGGTACGATCGGAGGAGGGTTTTTGAAGGGCACAGAGATGGCAAGAGTTATTTGCATGCACAGCTTGACACTGAGTTCCTCAGGAATCCGTCTTTTCCTGCCACCTATACACCTCAAGAGATGCAAATGTCAAGGTGATACCTGTCCCAGTGAGATTGCAGCCTGGAAATCAGACAGGGAGAACAGAAGTTTATTCTTGAAGAACAGAAAATAATTAAACTCTAATTGGCAGAATTAATCTATTTATTTTTTTTTTTACCTTGAAAGCATCCTGGTTTTGCCTAAGAAAGGGCACATTTTATCAGTGTTTCAATGAAAGCTGCTCTAAGCCAAGAAAAATCTGTAGGAGTGCAAAGGCACATTAGAGTGATACAGAAACAAGAAAACAAGACACAAAAGGAGTACCCATTTACAGCCTGAACAATTAAATCTCTAGCTAAATGAAGCACCATTAGCAGGAGCATTTCAAGGCACCTTTAACAGGAGGTTTTCAGTGTATTCACAAGCAATGCAGTCTGGGGCTCTGGGTTGTGATCCAGGCTTGGTAACTGTTTGCTTGGCCTACTAGAGAAATTCTGTGCAATGCGTTGGAAATAATGATGAAAAGGTGTTGGTGTACTTTGGATTTAACAAGAGCAATTATGATTTGTGGCCAGGTAAACAGCTCTCAGCTGACAGACACATAATTCAGTCCTTTAATGCGCAGGGAAAAGTCAGATGCAACATGTTTCTGCACAACAGCAGCTGGGCTTTGTGGCTCTTGTACAGCCTCACTTAGAAAGCAAAAGTTATTTGGTTTAGCACTTTGCTGGTGGTCAATTAACCTTAAAAATATGTTCTGCAGAGTTTCCCAGTGATTGGGGAATGCAGCCCACAAAAATAATGTGAAAAACTGGAGCCATGTGCACGCTGAGCTTCGTTCATGTAAGTAGTGACAGCTGATGAAATTGCTGGAGTTCCTGCTCATTAAGGAGATATTGCTGCAATCCTGCCTGACCTGCTCCCATTACAACTGGCAAGAACATCACCAGTGACTAATGGGGAAGCACTGGGCCTGCAATGTTCACGTGCTGGACCTGAGACTTTTGAGAGGGAGGAGGAAAGCCAAGGTGCCGCCAGCCTCAGAACCGGACTGCTCTCCATGGCCCTGCACCTGCACTGGGGGTTGTGCCTGGTTATACTGGGCAGGGCTCTGCTGGTGCTTGGCTGGCATCACTGCCTGCTGGGGGAAAGGCACAGAAAAATTGCCCCCCACCTCTTTTATTTTGTTGTTTTTACCAGAAACATTGCCGGAACAGAAAAGTTGCTGGTTAAGGGCCACACTTCAGCACTACCTCCCATCCCATCCCCTTCCTACTCCATCCCCTTGTCTGCATACCCCTGCCCTCAGATAGCTGGGATGGGAATGACACTCCCGAGGATGACTTCGGGGATGCCCGAGAAAGTAGATACCTTCACATCTTCAAATTACCAGAGAAGAGGATCCCACCGAGGTCAGGACTCATTCTCAGGACTGAGAAACAGAGCGCAAGTCAGACGCTGCACCTCCTGCCTCCCACCCCACGCTGTACCCACAGGACAACTTGGTTCCTGCTGTAGCAGGAGCTTGTTATCCCTCACGTAGACCTGGTTCTCCAAGACCCAGAGGGATGTAAGGTCCATGCTTCACCTGAACTCTGAACTTCAGTCCACATCACTAAGCTGTTCCCTGCAGCCTACAGATAAGAGATGCTAAGGAAACGTCCCTGACACACTAATAGCCACATGAAAGCCACTGCCAAGAGATGAAGCTGGCAGGCTAAACTCTGGCCTTTCAGCCATTAATTGTGAGCTGTTCTTTAGGATAATTCTTGTCCTGTTAGATCTACCCTTGTAATGAATAACTACTGCTCCTGAAAAGACAGGAAAGATAAGGTTTGGATGTTTATTAATAGCTCTTCTTCTGACATCCTTTTTAACTATGCCCATTTGTACATTTGCTTTGTTGTACAACATCTAAACTGTCACAGATCCAGATCTCCCAGCGGTGCCTTGCAATCCCCGGCTTGTATAAACTCATCTAGCCGCACCAGCCCGAGGGAGACCTTCCCAGCAGAACCTGCTGAGATCTTGCCCGTAATTGCCCTTCAGAAAGGGAACACCACCAGATTAGTAAGCAATTTCATTGTGATCTGTCTTGGTGTTTACATCTTGCTTGCTTTCACCAGGCATCAGCTCCCCATCTTGACAAAGCTGGGCAAAAGTTAAATCCCATGAGGATACCACGGGCAAAATACTCCTGACAAGTCAGAAACACAACTGACAAGTGAACAACGCTGACAATTCTGTGGCTCAGGATTTCCCGACTACCGCGCTGCCTTTTCTCCTGCAACCATACGTTTAGTCAGTGCAGTGTGCAAGGAGGCTGCAACATACTTCGTCCCATGGTATGTTTCTCTTCTACAACCACAACCCCTTTAGTCCACTGGTGCCTTAATTTGCATTATAAAATCATCTGAGTTTGTGAGAATTGATTTCATTAAAAGCTGCCTCCCACCCCAAGACCGACAGTAAAATTACTGCTTTGAATTGCCTCATCTGTCAACTAAGACCTATTGCAGGAAAAAAAACTAAAGATCATTTAATCTTGGCATACAGAATTTTTTGGTAATGGTATAAAAGCCAAAGTCGAGCACTGTAACCATTCCAGTAAACACAGTCTGTTAGGTCAAAGCATCCAAGACTCCATCTCCATACTGAAGAAATCCTGCACAGAGCCAGCATCTGACAAGCTCTCTCTTTCCCTCTTTCCCTGCACGTAGGCTCTGTTGTCACATCCCTGTACATCCCATGGTAACTCTCCAATCCCACGCCTCCATGTAGTATAATGGGTACTGCAGGGAGGGATGCAAGGCGGCTCCTAGCACTGTGCCATGTAGGATCCTTTCCTGAGCTTCCAGAGCTTGATGGGACATTCCTAAATGGACCTTCTCAGACAGATCCTCTCTAACCCCGTAGCACAGCATAGCACAATGTAACATCAGGAAAAGGCAGTGCTGCACTGAGATCTGCTTCCAGGCAAGCTTGGGGGAGTACAGTCGAGATACCGGACTGCTGGGCTGCTATTCAGGGGACACAGCAGAACTGCATGCAGCCGAGGGATGGGAAATGCAAACACCTGTATTTGGGATGGAAGAATCCCTGGCAGTACAGGCTGGTGGGCACAAAAGCCTTTCTACGGAAAGGGAACTTAGGGGCTGCAGCACAGGACGTACAAGGAGATGCTGGGATAAAGGGCTTTGCACAGCCTTGAGAAGGAAAGACGAAGGTTGGTATCACTTGGTCTTACTTTTCGTGTTGTGTGCACACCTGATCAAACTTTGACACTTGCTTTGAGCACTGTGTTTGCTCAGATGATCTCCAGAGGTCTCTTCCAAAGTTATTCTATGATTTTATCTTCTCCAGCAGCCCAATTCCATTTCACATGTTCCCCAAATTTCCAATATTTCCTATACACCTGTGCATATATATAGGCAGATGGTAGACAGACAGGCATTAGAGGAACTCAACCTTTAAGAAAGTTCCCAATGAGGAATTCATTACGACATTTTGCTGAACACTTAAAAGCCAAAAAAAAACCAAAAACAACCAAACCAAAAAAAAAACGAGCAAAAAGACAGGAACCTCAGAGTATTTAAAAAGAAATCCGAAGGAAAGTGGGGGTGACCTAATTAGAATAAAAAAATAAAATGCTGCTTATATTCAAAGATCATCAGTTTGAAATTTCAAACTGGCTTTCAAAAGTTTGTAACAAAATGGAAGAGATGCCTTTGGCTGTCATGGGAAATCTTACCAGCTTTTGATCTCTGCACACATGCAATCCAGTTATTCAGAATTGTACTTTCTTGTGTAGTTTGAAATAAAGCTTTCGTAACGCTTCCCATCCCTTTGTTGCAAATCAGGACTGAAACATTCAATTGCTGAACTTCAGCATAAAAATCGTATCAAGCAGGATTCAACATAAGCTGGATCACCCAACAGAACAGTTGGCAAGGACGTTGCCAAGAGATGCCAGACACGACTGGGTATCTGTTTTGGTGGTGACGACTAGATCTGGAAATCCCAGAGGGAAGCTGTACAGGGATTTACAAGGTCCTGCCTACGTATTTCCACAGTGACAAGCAGCAGCCTGCTTGAATAGCACCCTGGAAGCCTGCTTCCATAGCCTTGCCAGGCTTTAGTAGGAGCCTCTTGGACCTTCACGCTTCCCAGGAGAAAGAGCAAAGAGCCTTCTCTTGACCCCTGTTTTCCTGGGGAAGAAACTGAAGCAACTCAGGTGCACTAAGGCAGACGGCACGTCTTTGCTGCGTTCTGGACCTCAGCTCCTGCACCAAGACCTCTGGGACCAAGCAACTCGGAGCCAACTACCAGTCAGCTGAACTGGTTTCCTTGCAGGTGCAGTGGCCAAAATGCATTACCTCCTCCAGTTCAGCAAACTGGAAAAACAGTGACTGTCTTCTGAGACCAACAGGAACAGTACAGGCTGTCCACGACACAGCACACATCGGGCGCTTGACCAGGAGACTGCCGAAATACCACGTGCTTGTGGCCTCCCAAGGAACGCGTATATTTGGCCAACAGGGCCACATACCCATTTCAGAAGGCACTGAAGATCAAGGAGCTTGCCGGTGACGTGCGGAAAGCAGACTCCACAATCAGTAAGATTGTGAAGTAGGTATGTTTATTCAGCGCTGGGCAGCACGGGGGGTAGTCCCGCCAAAACCGTGCGCACCTGACACGAAAACTTGCTCTGTTTTTATAAGGCATCTCATTACATATTCATAATGTGTTGCAATACGCCTATACATATGCATTACCTATCCCCGCTTCGTATTAAAATTAGTTCTGCGAGCCATTTCCATATTTTTTTTCGACTGAGTTTGCGCAGTGTCCCCTGGTGGTGGTCGTCAGGGGTCCTGAGGATGAAGGCAGGCGAGTCTTCCTCGTGACCTCCCACATCTGGCGCAGGCTCAGTAACGTCCTGGTTTTTGTCCAAACCGCAGAACCAGCTTTGGCTTGTTCTTGCAAGGTTGTAATTGTTCTTTTGACTTATATGGTCATAAAGCTGGACTTATATGGTCATAAGGCTCTTTACTCCCGTATACCTTATCACAACACCCAAGCAAACCATGTAAGATCTGGCAAACAGCTAAGCAGACTATTATAATCGTTAAACTTTACCCCATCTCTTAACCCCCCTCTCTCTCAGTCCCCCCTTTTCATTAGTAAATTCTTTTACTCAGACTCGAAGTATTGATTAGATTCTAATTTTTGTCGCAGTTGATTTCTCTTCCATTCACTATAGGAATTTCCAGTTCCCTTAAGACACCAAAATCCACAACGGATAGCTATACTAATAATTAAAAATAGAAAGACAATTACAATGATCATTACAAATAATTGTTTTAACCATGTTAGATTGGGCAACCAGGATGTCAGTTTCTCCCATAATTCAGAAAAGCCCCAAGAAGTGTTATCTTGTGTCACTTTATGTAGAATATTTACTTGTTTCCTAATTTCTTGGAGGTCCTCGGTGATTCACCCGCTTTGATCTGCATACATACAACAATCTACATTGATCACAGTGCATACCCCCCCTTGGGAGGCTAATAGCAAATCTAAAGCCATACGATTCTGTGACACTATTTTCAATAAGTCAGTAACTTCCTCCTGGAGTGCCAGGAGGGCATCAACTGTCCTATTTTCCACTGTTTCTATTATAGCTGAGATGTTTATTATTGCCTTTTCCAACTCACTAACCCCTAAAAACGGAATGAACCCGCGCAAAACTGTGGAAACTCGTTGGTCTGTTTATGAGGGGGTTATTTACGATGTTTCCCACTGTGGTTTCAAGGTTTTTTCTGTAAGAGACTTTACATATACATAATCTCCAGGTTGGATATCATGTACAGGCCCATCCAGACTCTTTCCTCGGGTCCCAATTACATGTTTTTCAATTTTATTGAGCTGCTTGCTCAATGCCACCATATAGGAAGTCATAATTTCATCCCCAATTTGCATTGATGTCCCCTTTTGTATTCCATAGGGGTGTCCATACAGAATTTCAAAAGGGCTCAGTCCTTCCCTCGCCCTCGGTCTTGTCCGTATACGCAAAAGGGCTAAAGGGAGAGACTGAGGCCATGGCAAGTTTGCTTCTTGTCCCAACTTTACAATTTGCTGTTTGATTAAGTGGTTCATTTTCTCCACTTGGCCACTCGACTGAGGGCGATACGGGGTGTGAAGTTGCCAATCTATACCTAAATGGTGGCTGGTTTGTTGCACTATTTTTGAAACAAAGTGTGGTCCTCTGTCAGAGGATATGGTTGTTGGAACCTCAAAACGCGGTATTATTTCTTGTATTAGTATTTTAGTTACCTCCCGAGCCTTGGCAGTTCTGGTTGGGAACGCTTCTGGCCAACCTGAAAAGGTATCAGTTAATACCAGCAAATATCGGTACCCCCCTTTTCTTGGAAGTTCTGTGAAATCAACTTGCCGTTCTTGTCCAGGCCTTTCCAATCTGGCCCATTTCTAGTTTGGGAGTATTCTTTGGATTAGTCTGGAGGCAAAGGTCACACTGATGAGTCACCTGTCTCACTGTGGTATATAAGTTTCTAGCCACAATATTTTTTATCAGATGCTTATACAGAGCCTCCATTCCCCAATGTCTCTTCCTATGTTCTTCCCGTATTAAATGCCACAGTAAATATGAGGGAACAATTAGTCTTCCCTGTGGGGTATAAGCCCATCTCTCTTCATTATATGACCCTTCTAAGTCTGAAATAAGTTTCTGATCTTCCTTAGTGTACTTTGGTTTATCTTGTAGGGAAATATGCCTATCGGGGATTAAAGCCCCTACTACTTTTATTTTTGTTTTGGCCACTTGTTTTGCCTCTCTGTCCGCCAGTTCATTCCTTTTTTCCAAATCTGAGCTCACTTTCTGGTGTGCCTTAATATGCATAATTGCCACTTTCTTAGGGAGTTGGACAGCTTCTAGTAACTTCAGAATTTCTTCTGCATGTTTGATATTTTTCCCTTGGGAGTTCAATAAACCTCTTTCTTTCCAAATTGCTCCATGTGCGTGTACAACTCTAAAAGCATATTTTGCGTCTGTGTAAATGTTTACAGTTTTGCTCTGAGCCAACTCCAGGGCTCGAGTTAGGGCAATTATTTCTGCCTTTTGTGCGGAGGTGTTCATGGGCAAAGGTCCTGACTCTATTACCTCTTGACTGGTGGTGATGGCGTATCCTGCGTGTCGATTGCCATTCAGGACATAGCTGCTCCCGTCTGTGAACCAGTTTTCTCCGTTTTCTATGGGGCTATCCTTTAAGTCTGGGCGACTTGCGTATGTCGCTTCAATAGTTTCTAAGCAGTCATGATGCACTGGTTCTCCTGTGTTTCCGCTGAGAAAAGAAGCTGGGTTGACAATGTTAGTAACCACGATTTCCACATCATCCTGTTCCACTATTACAGCTTGATATCGCAGGAATCTTTGTGGAGATAGCCAGTGTCCACCCTTTGCTTCCAATACTGCTGACACTGCATGGGACACAAAAACAGTCATTTTCTGGCCCAGGGTGAATTTTTGGGCTTCCTGTATATTTAGTATCACAGCCGCAGCTGCCCTTAGGCATCCAGGCCAGCCCTTTGCAGTCGCGTCTAACTGTTTAGAGAGGTAGCCAAATGCCCGACGATACGGACCTAGCTCCTGTGCCAATATTCCTAGGGCAATGCCCTGTTTCTCGTGAGAAAAAAGGAGGAACGACTTACCCACATCCGGGAGTCCTAAAGCCGGGGCTGACATCAGAGCCTTCTTTAGTTGTTCAAAAGCTTGTTCAGCCTCTTTATTCCATTCGAGGTGTTTCTGCTCAGTCGCTGTCAGCGCATATAATGGTTTAACAAGCAGTCCATAATTGTAGATCCACAATCGACACCACTCTGTCATTCCCAGAAAGGTTCGCAATTCCTTTACCGTCTGGGGTTTTTTAGTTTGGCATATCACCTCTTTGCGGGCCTGCCCCAAAGTTCTCTGTCCCGCACTGATTTCATAGCCCAAATAATTCACTTTACGCTGCATTACCTGGGTCTTCTTCTTGGACACCCTGTATCCTTGAAGCCCTAAGAAATTCAACAGACTCACCGTCCACGCCATACAATCTTCCTCTGTGTTGGTAGCGATCAGGATGTCATCCACATACTGTAACGATTTTCCTTTCTCGGACGGGGCTTCCCAGGATTCCAGGTCTCTCGCAAGCTGATTGCCGAAGATGGTAGGACTATTCTTGAATCCTTGCGGCAACACCGTCCAAGTGAGCTGGGTCCTTCGACCACTTTTAGGATTTTCCCACTCGAATGCAAACAACTTTTGACTGGCTTCGTGGAGAGGGAGGCAAAAGAAAGCATCCTTTAAATCTAGAACAGTAAACCAGATTAATTCAGGTGCCAATACAGTCAGTAGGGTATACGGGTTTGCCACGACTGGGTAGATCCTCAGTAATCCTGTTCACTGTGCGCAAGTCTTGAACCACCCTATATGACCCATCTGACTTCCGAATAGGTAATATAGGAGTATTGAATTCAGACTCACATTCCTTTAATAGTCCTAGCTGCAAAAATTTTTCTATCACTGGCCGGATTCCTTCCCTGTCCTCTTTCTTTAGAGGATATTGTTTAATCCTTACCGGTCGTTGACCTTCCTTTATCTTAACTTCAACAGGTGGAGCATTTTTCGCTCTTCCAGGCACATCAGTAGCCCAGACTCCTGGATACACTTGGTTCACAATTTCCTCATCAATTTTCCCTTCCGAGGGGAGACTAGTTAGGACTAGACTTAATGCCTGTGTATATTGTCGATCCTTTACCTCCAGAGTAATTTCCCCTTTTTCAAACGTGATCTTTGCTCCTAATTGTTCCAACAAATCTCTCCCCAAAAGTGCCTTTGGGGAGTTGGGCATGTATAAGAACTTGTGGATACCCCATTGTTTTCCCAATTTATACTTTAAAGGTTCGCAAAAATACGCCTTTTCACTTTGACCAGTTGCTCCCTGTACTACAACGTAATCATCTCCTAAAGGCATTAAGGCTTGATTCAAAACCGAATATGTCGCTCCTGTATCTATCAAAAACTCCACTTGTTGCTGCTTTTCCCCTAGCTTAATTATAACCAGTGGATCTGCTAGGGTAGATTCCCCAGGTTCCCGTCAGTCTTCTATTACATTGGCTATCTTCACATTCGCCGAGGTTTTCCGACCCCCTTCCCTGTTTCTAGGACATTCCCTTTTCCAATGACCAAAGCCCCTGCATATAGCGCACTGATCCCTTTCCAATCGAGACGAATCTCGCCTACCACCTCTCCGTTCCCCTTTTTCTTGAATGGCAGCTATCAATTTCTTTTGTCCCCGCCGATATTCTTCTTCTCTATTACTAAACACCCTCCACGCTTCATCCAACAATATCTCTAAGTTTCTACCTTCTGTAGAACGCAGCTTTTGAAGTTTTCGCCTTATGTCCCCTGCAGATTGACCCAGGAATAAAGAAACTAATTGCTGGATCCCTACCTCAGACCCAGGGTCCAGCGGCGTGTTACGGCGCATCACAACCCTCAGCCGATCCAGGAACTCAGACGGGGACTCAGAAGGAGTTTGCTTAACTGCATATAAAGCTGACCAGTTTATAGTTTTGGGAATTGCTCTCTCCATTCCCTTCGAAACCCATTCCTGATATTCCTGTAATCTTTGCATATGTGCCGATCTATTAGCATCCCACTTTGGGTCTTGGAGGGGGAAATGTTCCTTAACATCCCCTCCTGTAATTTTATAATGATCTTCGGCCAAATTTCCTGCTGTTTTCAGAACTAGCTGTTTTTCAGTTTCAGTCAAATATTCCAGTAATAATTGTATATCATTCCAATCGGGATTGTGTTGTTTTACGATAAATTGGAAATGCCTGGCTACACTTATCGGGTCACTTCTATAATCCTTTGCAATCTTTCTCCACTCTCCCAAATCAGCAGTGGAGAAAGGCACTTTAATTAGCATTGTTCCACCATCTGGCCCCACCGCCTCTCGGAGGGGTGCTTGTAAAGTAGTCAGGGCAGACTTCTGCCGAGTGTGGGAAGATACAGGGCTATCAGGAGGATTAAAAGCTCCTTCTGAATCCATATCCTTGTCCCGTGCCCGGGGGGGGGGGGGGGGGGGGGGGGGGGTTGGGGGGGGGAGGTTTAAACAAGTCATCTAAGTCTTGTTCTGGGGCTTGGTGAACTTTGTCTGCCTTTGTACACCTCTGCCCAATGCTGCAGGAAGAACAGCATCTTTTTAGTTTACTTCTACCCCCTTTATTTTCTCGCTCCAATGCGAGTACCATAGGGTCCTGTGGGGGTATTATCCCACAGTCCCTTTGCCACTCCGGATGGTTTCGCAGAGTGAAAAACATATCTGCATATGATACTTCATCCCAGGATGGGAGCAGGTCCATCCTGGCTCCCAACAACGGGATACAGTGGTTACCTCAAACTCAGTCGATCTATCCCCGAGATCGCTACCGGCCGCTCTATCGGCCAGCGAGTTTCCCAATTGCAGTCCCAAACTGCAGTCCCAAACCCTATAGGTACCCAACCCACGGGCACTATGCTGCACGCCAGACGTCTCTGCGCGATTTATCAGCAGCCCCAAATGTGCGTACGCTTAAGTCCCTTCGTTAAACATACCGTTAAATCCGCAGCTTCAAGAGGCTGTTGTCCACTCCCGCGGTGATCGGCTGGCAGCAGAGACTCCTCCGAGTAAAATGCTCGGGGCGCGCCTAGGAGCGTCCGCTCCGCAGTCGGTCCCGCAGCCGAGTGGAGATCCTCCTGGCTGGCTCGCCAAAACTGACGTGCGGGAAGCAGACTCCACAATCAGTAAGATTATGAAGTAGGTATGTTTATTCAGCGCTGGGCAGCACGGGGGAGTAGTCCCGCCAAAACCGTGCGCGCCTGACACGAAAACTTGCTCTGTTTTTATAAGACAACTCATTACATATTCATAATATGATGTAATACGCCTATACATATGCATTACCTATCCCCGCTTTGTATTAAAATTAGTTCTGCAAGTCATTTCCATATCTCTCTCCCGACTGAGTTTGCGCAGTGTCCCCTGGTGGTGGTCGTCAGGGGTCCTGAGGATGAAGGCAGGTGAGTCTTCCTCGTGACCCCCACATCTGGCGCAGGCTCAGTAACGTCCTGCTCTTTGTCCAAACCGCAGAACCAGCTTTGGCTTATTTTTGCAAGGTTGTAATCTTTCTTTGGACTTATATGGTCATAAAGCTGGACTTATATGGTCATGAAGCCCTTTACTCCCGTACACCTTATCACAGTACCCAAGCAAACCGTGTAAGATTTGGCAAACAGCTTAAATTTTACAACTTTTACCCTAAACAGCTAAACAGACTATTACAATTGCTAAACTCTACCCTATCTCTTACCCCCTCCCTCTCTCCCACAGAAGGCAAAGATCCTTCTTAAGGGAACGGATCATCTGTAACTGCAAGACACCTTCCCGCCCACTCAAACATAGCAGCAGAGTTAAAAGCAGCTTTTAAATTCCAAGTGGAGACATTCAAAGTTTGAAAACTACAGGACATTCTCTTCCTAGCACAAAAGAATCAACTTTTTCCCACTTCTCTGCAAACCTTAACCCCAGTGCTTTGTATTTTTCACGCTACAGCACAGAAAGCCAGTACCCACAGTTGCACAAGGACTTCCACTGCCAGTGTGCAAAGCATTGAGGAGTCTGGGCTCAGTCTTGGCAGTACAGGAGTGATCCACCTCAAATGCACTGCACAGCCTGCATCTGGGCTATCACAGGTCAATAGTTAATCACTGCTTTTCCTCCCAGTAACAATAAAAAGAGAAAAAAAAGAAAATCTCCTTACTTCCACGGCCTTCTTTACAGGCTAGAGGTTTATGGAAGTGATGACCCATTTCACCCAACATGCAAGATACCTTTTGAACAATTTTCAGAGCTGTCCAAAAACCCCCAGATCTTACACAACAATCAGTCCAAAGAAAGTACAGAGGTCTCTGTGCTACCGGACACATGCAGGAACACTTGTGTTTACTGGACACCTTTGTAAAGGGAAAAGGCATTACACCAGCGTACCAGATCCTTCCCAAAAGACTTTTCAAACCACCTGTTTGTTGACGCAGTCACTGCACTTCAACCCTTCCACCCATGACAACATCCTCTCAGGGGGCAGACTTGCCTGCACTTGATCACAGAATCAGTCAGAAGAGTTCAGATTGAACCAAGCTAAAAACCGGGCCCAGTCTCTACGTTCACGGTTGGGATGCACGGCTCCTATCACAGGGCACACACGGCGGTCCCACCGGAGTTACGTATCTGAAGTTGCATTTCCCACGGGTCAAATATTCCTCTTCAGATCTGCCTTGAAACTGAGGGCTCCTGGTCAGTGAGAAGAAGAGAGTTCCTTGCCTCCTGTGCAGTCAGGCAGTCAGGTCACGTTCCCCTGCTAAAAGCAGCCTACTCGGGCTACTACATTTGTGTACAATCTGTTAAAAGAATAAAACCAAGTCTGAAGGTTATTCATTTGCTTCCTTAAACATCCTACCATTTGCAGCATTTGGCCCCCAGAAGACGACTTCTGTCATAGCAACTTCTCCAAGCAACCTGCTATAAAAAGCAGGTCAACAGAATCACCAACAGCCAGGTCTGTACCCTCGGGGAGAGACTTTCAAAGCTCTTTGGAGGATTGCACTGGATCTGTGTGCTTTAGACCCCACTGCGTGGATTTACTATTTTACTGGCAAAGGTTTTATGTACCACACATGAACATCTTCAAAACACCTACTGTAATGATCTCATGCATAGACAGACACAATGATTCTCTAATATCACACAGGAAGAACTCAATGGATGCTCCTACCAAGGCAGTGGCTCCCTTCTGTAGCCACTGAACAAGCAAAAGGATGGATCAGAACAACATTATCAAGCTCTGAAGCAAAATTTCTGTCTTCCTCTAGCTGTAATTTAGAGCTTCATTGAGTGCTGAAGAGTGTCAGCCTGACAGCTCTGAAGCATGAAGCGCTTGATCCTCTGTGCCAGAACCGCACCGGCACTGGCCACACAAGCTGCCTGCGTACTCACAGGGTCAAGGTCAGGGCCAGGGTCAGGGTCTGGGTCCGGGTCTTTACTGCCCTGCCACCGCAACACAGAAGTGAGGAAAGTAAAATGGAGATAGAAGTGTTCTTTCTCCACGTAATTGATGCTGGCAGCTTCTTGCCTCCAGCATTCCAGCACCTCAGGAGCTTGGGAAATGACAACAAATGTGAAACTTCCTGAAAATAATTTGCCTGACACACCACAGCGTAGCACTTCCGTATGCCCACACCACACTTCTGGCTCCCAGCTGCTCTCCTGTGCTTCCCTGTAGCTACCTGGGAGGCACCTTTTCCACCTCCTCAGATCTGGCCAGCTGAAGAACACCCAACTCATGGCTCTAACATTCTTCCCCTTCCTCTCAACATCTTCCTGGTGGTCTCAGCTTTCTGGCCTCCAGATTAGGGGTCTATCATAACAGGACAAGGATAGCTTTTTTTTTTTTCTGTAAGGAAGCCAAATACTTAAAACTCTTTATTAAAATATAAAAAGTAAGAGGAAGGGAAAAGCCAAAATGACAGCCAAGTGGAAGTTTCATTTGGTGCTCAAACTACCTGAATACTTACGCTGCAGCTGCAGCGAGAGCTGGCCCTTAGATGGCTGATCAGGATAAAGCCCCAAATCCTGCCACTAAGGTTTCAAATTACAAAATAACATCATCTAAGGGAAGGCAAAATGGATAAACACAAACATTGCCGTATGTTTACAGGGCCTTCACAGCACAATGGTTCTCTGATGGCACCGAGAACTTAGCAGTAGGAAGAATTACAAAGGACAAGTGCGATTTATAAGCAATGTACCCTTAAATCAACACTAGTGACAAAAGAGCCAAGCACTTGACTTGCAGAACGGCAGATGATTTGTGACTTTCTCCACAGCTTCTACTACTGATGAAGCTTACAACCACCTCACCATTTGGGAACGACATCCGTTGCTAGTGTTGCTCTGGGTGGAAACTCAGCAGGTTGGCATGTTCATTCCTTCAGAGCCAGAAGGAATTTGTCATTACAGGAATTCTCATGCCACTGAACTGGCAGCAAGGTACACAAGCCTCTTAATCCCTTTTTATATTTTTACACTTGTGCCATAAAACCATTCTCCACTCTCCATCTCACCACCTCTCCAAGCAGAAAAGTCCCATCTGCCACACACGTGTCACAAACTACACAGGATATGACACAGGTTTCAAATACATCAGAAAGTATCAAATCAGAAACTTTAAAACATAAAAGAAAATTAAAAAAAGGTGGCAGTGGGAAATTATTTTCTACCTTGACTGTTAGGTTCACAAGCTGCTAGTAGTTAACATTAATGGCTCACTATTTCAAGGTCATGATGGCAACAGTTCTGCAATGTGTGGATACCAGCGAGAGAATTGCGGCCTTGCACCAGTTCAGGTGCTCCACCTATACCTCGTCACAGATTTGAATTTATTTTTTTTTTAAATGCTTATCAGGGTAGGATCTGCCTACCAAGACCAGATTTTAAGTGAAGTTACATTATGTTCCTCTTGATTTAAATACAGCAAGATAGCTCCACTGCTACATTCAGCCACAAGAACGTAAACACCTCCAGCTTCATAGACACCCATACATTATTTTTGTAAGGAACAAATGACTAAACATGGAACAACACTGAAAAAGCAAAAGAATGCACACAATCAGCATTTCCCTATTTGGACCAAAAAAAGAAAATCTCTAACAGCAGATAAGTCTAAATTAAAAATCAGCCACATCCAGGTCCCAAATGGGGTAGGGGTTATTGTATGCCACAGACCTGGACTTGACTGTTGAAGGAAATCACGCACTAAGGAAAATTTGAGGGTGTTCTGCAGAAGTTTAACTAGAGCCTTGGCAACTTCACTTGGGACATGAAAGGTACGTGCACTATAGTATCACCCACAATAAAGGAAACTAGTCTCACAGTTTGAGTTCAACACCACATCCGCAAACAAAATGAGGCTGCTACATTTGAGGAACACTGATGGAAACCTCACCTGCCATCCCAAAGTTATGCTATGGCATTTCTTCCCTTTTTGCCACTTTCCTCAGCCTTGGTACATCTTTTGCAGAATCTGAAGCAAGGGCCCATAGCTTCTTCCTGTTTCTAACAGTGAATGTCTGGGTTTCACACGTTGGTTTCTTGTGCGGCACCAATAAGACCCAACACTTGCCTTCATAAATGCATCCGTACACTAGGGAAGAAAAGGAAAATTACCAGCCACAACATTGTACTGCCCACAGGGCAACGGTGTGCCTCACTTCGTAAGAGGATTTAAGACAGTAAATAACCCTCAAATATCTTCATAAACAAGCACAATTTAATCATGTGCTTTTAATCTGATTGCTGACACAATCTAACAAGAAGACACATTAAGGGAAGCAGAGCTGTAGTTAAAAAAGTGGGGCTTCTCTTTCCTCTCCTGAGGGTTTACCATCCAGAGCTGGCTGAAGTTCTGAACCTGTAAACCGCTCCCTCACACTTCTATGCTCGCTATGGGAAACACAGACAGCTGTTTGAATTCTTTTGCAGGTACGGTCTTTCTTTACTTTTGAGTTGGAATGAAATGAAAAGCTGCCATCAGTCCCACTTATGGCACAGGGACACACCTATGTTCCATGCACATGCCTGCACAGAAACACACGCAGAGGGAAACCATCCCTTGGGTCTCAAACACAGAAACAGCACTGAAAACCTTGACTTCTGAGAGTCCCTGCAGCGTTCTCCCAGGTCAATACACAGCATGCTTGTGGCAGGATCACCACTGCATGTGCGTCACTTGCTTTCATTTCCATCTTCATCTCTAACCTGGCACTTGCCACCTCCAGACTGCAGCATGCATAAAAGCAATTCTGTTTACTAGAAGCACAGCACCATGTGAACCTTCTGCATGAAGTCCGGTATTTAAAGAAATTGCTATAAAGAATAAAAATCTGCCGGCACCACCGACACACATACACGCTATGTTTTCTGAACAGGGACGATACATTAAACCTGCAAACTAAGGACTGCGACAGCTCGCTCCTTGCTCCTCTTCTTTTGCCCTCAGGCTGGTGCAGGAGCTCCTTTCACCAGAGCAGGCACACCACAGAAGCAGCTTTGCCACCCACTGCCAAAGCCACAGCCTGCTCATCCGGGTCCCTCACCCTGCCTGTGCTGGCCTGTGCCTCTGCTCCCCTTCCCACCCCTCCACTCCTCTCCCTGTCCCTCTCTCCTGCTGCTGATCCTGTATTCCCTGCGGCACCCCCCTGCCCCTCTGTCTCTGTCCCGCTCCAACCCTCTGCCTGCTCCTCCCCAGTGCCTGTCCTTTCTCCATCCCTGCCCAGCCCCTCCCGCTCCCCCTGCCCCTCTGGCCCCCTCCTGTCCCTCTCCAGCCACCCCTCCGCCTTGACCCACGTCTCCCTGTCGCTCGTGCCTCTCTCCCCCTCGTCCCTGCCCCACGGGGCTCCGGGGCCAGGATCTGTGCTCGGGAAGCCCCGGGCAGTGGCCATAGGGCCTGCAGGGCCGGGGCTGGGGGCTGGTGTCCCCCAGGGCCCCACTGCAGGGCACAGATGTCCCATGGCCTGCTGGGAGAAGGCATGCCCCAGGGCATGCTGGGAGCTGTAGGCCCGGGGCTGCCCCATGGCCAGGTTGTTCCCAGGGCATGCTGGGAGCTGTAGGCCTGGGGCTGCCCCATGGCCAGGTTGTTCCCAGGGCATGCTGGGAGCTGTAGGCCCAGGGCTGCTGGCAACCAGGTTGTTCCCAGGGCATGCTGGGAGCTGTAGGCCTGGGGCTGCCCCATGGCCAGGTTGTTCCCAGGGCATGCTGGGAGCTGTAGGCCTTGGGCTGCCCCATGGCCATGTTGTTCCCAGGGCATGCTGGGAGCTGTAGGCCCAGGGCTGCTGGCAGCCATGTTCTTCCCAGGGCATGCTGGGAGCTGTAGGCCTGGGGCTGCCCCATGGCCAGGTTGTTCCCAGGGCATGCTGGGAGCTGTAGGCCTTGGGCTGCCCCATGGCCAGGTTGTTCCCAGGGCATGCTGGGAGCTGTAGGCCCAGGGCTGCTGGCAGCCATGTTGTTCCCAGGGCATGCTGGGAGCTGCCATTGCCCACCCTCAGCCTCCTGGCAGCCATGTTGGGCTGGGCAGGCACAGCCTGTGCTGGGCCTGTGGCCCGGCGGAGGGGACCTGTGGCCGGCCGTGGGATGAGGGATGCTCCTGGGCTGGCACAGGGGTGTCTGCTGCCTGCTGGCTGCCCGGGGGTTCTGTGGGGAGGCTCCAACCCCCTGGAGTGCAGGCCCTGGGGCAGCTGGAGTCAGGCCCGACCGGGGCAGCCCTGGGGGTGAGCCGAGAGCTAAGGAGGGAAAGAGGCCCCGGAGCCGCCCCGGCGTTTGTAGTTCCTGCAGGAATAGGGCTAGCGTGTTTTGCTGCTGGCTCCGGCAGGGCTCTGGCTACACCTGCCCTGCTGAGGGACTGGCAATATGCAGCTGCCTGGGAGAGTCACCAGCCAGAGTATGAGTGCTCAAGCCTTGTTTCCCTTGCTGGAAAACACTTCATTTTTAAATACAGCCTCTCAGCGGCGAGATCCAGGCAGTCGGGATTGCTTCCTGTAGGGAGCAGCCTGGTGACTCGAGGCTGCTGCCTTCAGTGGCACAGCTGGACGCTTCTCCTCGCTGATGGGATTAAGTTATAAAGAATCACTCGGAGAGGCTGCAACTAAAGCAATGATTAACTCGACCTATTGAATAAGCTCAGTAAGGGGCGGCAAGCTTTCTGAGGCACCTGGGCTATAGCAATAGACGAGCGAAGCGGGGTAATGGTGTGTTGCCTTCAAGACCATACAGCACGGAGAATAAATGAAGTTCTGTAACAACAAGTAGAGTGCAGGTGCCCCAGGAAAGTTCAGCTGAAGTTCACCAAGTTGTTGACCACCAACGATCTCTAAAGACCCCAAGAAAGGCCCCCAGGATCGAAGTGACATATGCAAGTGCCTTATGCATATGTAAATAATTTTGAGGAAGTAGGTAGTACAAAGTACATCTTCCCATCCGAAGATGCTCAGAAAGGACCCTGAGGGGCTGGATATTGAACGGTGGAGCGTGTTGATGGGTCGTAGCTTGGTTTTTTTCCTTCTCACGCAAAATTTCATTTTGTTTGGTGGGTAAGCAAAACTGCATATTGCAATGTGTTTCCTTGATTGGTAGTTTTTGCATAAGAGGTGGGATCTGCAGACGTGTTTGCAAACGTGTTATGCAGTTTAAAGCCTGGTGCCTGGATACCCCAACAAGGACACATGCCTGGAATAAGGGTTCTCAAGTCTGGGGTATGCCATGGTTCTATTCCACGATTCACAACAAATCGCTCATGAACAGTTCCTGAGTGGAGTGTTCTGATGGGGTGGGGGATTTATTCCCATGTTTCAACTCTGTTATCTAGTTTGGACTAAAATGTTTAAGGCACCAAGCCCATACCCCGTTTATTATCCATTTGAATATGCCAACCTGGGGATAATATGCCTTTCTATTTGTGGTGTATGGATTCACCGTGGGGTCTCAATACATACTGGATCCCCCCTTTGCAAGGGGCACAGATCCCCTGCCCAGCAGGCAGCTCATTGAGGGGCCCGCCAGGACCTTCTCTGCCAAGCTGCTTTCCAGCAAGGTGGCTCCTGCCTGTGCCGGGGCCTGGGCTTGTTCATCCCCAGGGGCCGGAGTTGGCACTTGTTGGACCTGATGAGGTTCATGCTGGCCCTTTTCTCTAGCCCAGCTGGGTCCCCACATGCCAGCACACCCACTGTGGTACCAGACACCCCCACCCCCCCATTCTGTGGGTGCCAGCAGTGCCCAATGCCAGACCATCCCCACTGGGTTCAGGCACTGAGGGTGATGCAGCCCCAGCTGAGGGATGGATGGATGAGCTCCACAGATAGATCCATGGATAGAGGAAAGATTTAACATTTCAGATGAGGGGGCAGCCCAGGGGGGTCCCAGCCCTGCACCTCACCAGCTGCTCACTGGCAGGGGAACCCACTGCTCTTGTGGGAGCAGCGCTGCCACCACGGGGGCTTGCAGAAACAGACACAGTGGTGCCGGCAGTCGCATCTCCACCAAGCCTTTGGGCAGCCCCACAGCTGGGAGCAGCCCTCCTGCAGGCACAGTCCTGCCCAGCACGGTCCTGAGGCCGCCTGCCCATGTGCCCTGCCCATGGGGACATGGTGCTGGGGCCTGGGGTCTGCTGGGGTGCTCCTGCCTGGCCCCACGTGGATGGTGCTGCCCAGGCCCATGGAGCTGATTCTGTCTGGTGTCATGGGGCTCCTCTTCCTCATCCCCATTGGGCTCCTTCTGCCCATCTGCATAGGGCTGCTTCTGCTTGGCACCGTGTCCTGCCCTTGGTCTTTGTCCCCATCTGCCATCTTCTCCATGTGCGCATCTGCCCCCAGCAGCTCCACTCGAAGGACCTGGGGCCACCCTCTGGGCTCCAGCAGCCCTGGATAGAGCTGCTCCTCTTTCCTGCTGCTCCTCTTTCCTGGCGGGGGGGAGGGAGACAACTGTGGGGTGGTGGCGTGTGTGGTGTGTGTCCCACTACAGACCGCCTCTTGCCACTTGGCCATCATTACTTGCAGAAACTTTTGGTACTGCCTGGTCACTATGAGGGTGCCCTGGACGATATGGATGAGCTCCTCGGTGAGGTTCTGTGTGACCATGGCCATGGCTGAGGGGCTGCTGGGGGTGGCTGCACATCGATGGGGCTCTACGCACTGTCCCTGCCATCCAATGGGGAACTCCTCATGCTTTGGCATCCCTGCCATCCACAAGGAATTCCTCCTCTGGCAGCTCCAGGGAGAGGCCCTGGCCAAGGGTGATTCCCAGCTTCCCCACTGGCACCCAGGTTGCCCTGATGGACCAGGAAGGTGCAGAGCCGGGTAGTGCCACTGGCTCTGCCATCACACCAGGCCAGTGGTGTGGGACACAGTAGAGGGAGCCCGGGGTAGAACGGCCAGTGCATGACAGGGAGGGCAGCAGGGCCCGTGGGGACTGGTGCTCCCTCCACAGAACATCTGCGCTCGCCCTGCAGTGGAGGATGGGGAAGGGAGAGAAGGCTGTTGCCCTGCAGTGCTCATGCACATGTGCAAGCCCACGTGTGCAGGTCCAACTTCTGTTAGTGAGGACTGGCAGGTTTCTTGGACAGCCACTGGGAAGGCAGTCAGGTGTCGGGTGGCCTGAGGATCCTGACCTCTTCTTCCTCAGCCAAAGTGCCACGAGTCCCAGAATCACATAATGGTCATTCTTGGATGGAACGTCTGGAGATTATCTAGTCCAACGCCCTGCAAAAGCAGGCTGTGCTAGAGCAGGTTGCACAAAATCATGTGCAGGTGGTGCTGCAATGTTTCCAGAGCCTCTCTGGGCAGCTTGTGCCAGTGATGTTAGTTGGAGTGCTGTGCAAGGGTCCCTGTGCTGGTGGGGGGCGGTGCCTGGGCTAGCTGCAACATCAAGGCACTGCAAAGGGGCAGGGAGATGATGAGCACAACAAGCCCATGCCACGCTCCCTCCCCCCACGCATCACAATGCCTCTTGCCAGGTCCCTGATGGCTGTGGAGGCCACCTGGCCCTGGGCACCCTCTGCCCCAGGGTGCGCTGGAGCTGTCTTTGCCCTGGAGCTGTCTCAGGCTCGCGCTAGTCCACCCAGATCCTGAGCCCTTCCTTGCACCCCAGACCCCTCTGCAGAGCCTCAAGCACTCAAAGAAAGCCCGCTGGACTGGGGGCCTGGTCCCTAGACTTGACCATTCCACTCGAGTCCCCGCGGCACTCCTCCATAGGTGTCTGTAATGCCCCAGAGCCTTCTGTTGCTCGACTAGCCAGACCTTGGGAGCCCTCCCGAGGCAGTCATGGTGACCCAGGCACTCTGTTTGTCCCACAGTCCCTCAGGGAGCCCTGCAGGGTCCCTCTGGCCCCCTTAGCACCTCTGTACTCTGCATGGAAACCTTCCTGAGTGCATCATGGTGCAGGGACGTGGCAGTGCAGTAAAAGCAGATACTGTGGTGTCGCTGGGGTGCCCGGAGAACTACAGGGAGGTCAGAGCTGGGACCACCCATCCCATGCCCTCTCCTCGCTGCCTGTCAGTTCCACATGGGAAAGACACCCTGGGTTCAGGCTTCTTCTTCCAGCTTTATTGAATTGCAGCCATTCTCTGGAGAAGAGCTGCACCTCTGCCTGGCTTAGCAGCACCAGCAGCACAGTGATCGCAGGGTGCATCGTGATGTTTGCCGCACCCTTGGAGTGCTCAGGATGGAGGTGGTCTGAGCTGCCAGGGAGCAGATGGAGGGTTCATTGTCTTCCTCCAAGGCCTGAAGGGCTGTGATGGAAAGAAACAGAGCAGAGATGAACTGCCGTGTCTGCGAAAACCACCGGGCATCCCCTCCAGCCCATGCTCCCTACTTACTGCTGCAGATCTCAGCCAGCTTCTCCTCCCTTTGGTCCCTCAGGAGCTGCCCAGCAAGCCCTAGGGACAGAGCTTCATCAGACCCCCCACTCCCCAGCGTGCTCCCAGCAGCACAGCCCCCAGCTCAGCTGGCTGGGCTGCACGCCCTCCTCCCCCTCACCAGGCTGACCCCAGGGAAGAGCAGTAGCTGAGGCGGGTGGGACTGAGCAAGGCAGCCCCCGAGCCCACCTGCATGGTCAAGGGTGGGAGAGAGAGGCCAAGGCCCTGCACGGGGCAGCCGAGGCTCTGGCAGCCACAGGGCTGCTCCTTGCTGCCGGTGCAGCGGCGGGACTGGGGCTGGGCTGCCAAAAGCGGGACCCTGGGGGCTGTGGCTCACCGATGAACCTGACGGCCGTTGCTCGCAAGGTGGCCTGATCAACCTCCAGGTATGGCAGGCTCTGATTCAAGTACTGTTCGGTCCTGCGCCTGTCCCGCTGTAGCTGGAGAGAGCACAAGGGTACGGGGTGTCACACAGCCTCCCCAGCTGGCCGGAGCAGTCCCGCCTGCCAGCCCCCGCCGCTGCCCAGAGCCCTCCCTCCCGCTGGGTGCGGGGGAGAGGGGTGTGGAGAAGAGCCCTTGGGGCTCTCTTCTCGAGGACAGGGAACAAGGATGCAGCTCCAGGCTGTGGGCTGCGGGCTGCAGCAGGGCAGGTGAGGCACAGCTGCAGAGCGCACAGGGCAGACCTGTGGGGCAGCCCTCATCCAGGGGTTGTCCTCACCAAGCACTCTGCAATCCTCCATGCCTGATGGCTCTGCAGCAGGTGTTTGAGCTTTTTCCACTTGAGGAGCTCTGCTGCAGCGAGGAGGGCTTCCCTGGCGGCCTGCAGAACAGCAGAAACTGGGAGATGGCACCACGGCCTGGGGAAGGAGACCTGGCATCTCCCTGCCTTTTCCTTTCTTCCTGGGGTCATCCTGCCCTTAGGAAGCTGGGAGGTACCCTGGCCCAAACATCTCAGGTTTTCATCCCTACATCACTGCTTAGCTTTGGAATCTGTACCTTGGCCACGCTGTGGATTTGGTCGCTCGTGTGAAAGATGAGAGGGAGCAAGCCCATTTCCACTTTTGTCTTCATCTGCCTCTCATTCTTCCTCACCACAGTCTTCATTAGGTCTCTGAAGAGGCTGATGGAGAGCTCTCTCAGCTCGCTGAAGCCCTGGTAGAGAGAAGCAGAGTAGGACTTGCATCCTTGTAGGTAGCTGTCCCCGACCAGCGCCTGGCCACGAGGCTTGGGCTCCCCCATCAGCCTTACCGCAGCAAAGAGGGGCAGGAGCTTCTCCATCAGCTGGACAGCGATGGGGCTGGCCTTTGTCTTCTTCAGGTGACCTATGACGTTTCGCGAGACCACCAGGGACTTCATCTTGATATCTGTGTTGCCGTCCTCCAGGACCTTCATCATGTCTGGCATGAAGACCTCCATTTTTCTTGCCTGCATGAAAGACAGAGTTTCTGTTTCCTGAAAAGGACTATGCCCGGAAAGCTCCCCAGGCAGCCACCAGGCCCCACCATGGCCAGGAGGGCCTTTGGAGCAGTCACCCAACCTCCTGACTCCCAGCCAAGGCCAATCCACCAGCTTATCTGCTGCCCCAGCCCCTGGCTGCCAACATGGCTCCCTTTGATGATGCCCTGCTCACCATCTCAGCTCTCTCTGACAGCGTCATGAGGCTCCTGAGCACCAATGAGAGCATTGCTGGGCTTGGATTCCTCAGAAACCTCAAGACTTTGTACATTGGAGAGAATTCCTCATCCTCCAAATCAGTGCAGGTCAGCAGCTGAAAGAAAGCCAGCGGTGAGTGACCAGAAGAGCCAGCATGACTCCCCACACCGCGCAGCTGTTCCCATCAGCAGCTGAGGACAAGAGCACTGGGGCTTCTTCTGGTAACTCACAGCCAAGCGAACGAAACAGGTGTCCTCCTGGTATGTGTAGAAGAGCCTGTTTTGCCGGTCCTGGAGTTTGATGAACAGCTCCTTCAGAACCTTCTCCAAGGTCTGGGCCGTGGAGAGCATCACCTCCCACAGTGCCAGGGCAGTGCTGCAAGCCAGAGCACTCTGTCAGCAGGGCGACCCCATCCCCAGCACTGTGGCCTGGGCCAGCCCCGCGTAACGCAGACCCTCCTCCCTGGGCAGGCAGGAGAGGGCTGAGGTGCTGTGCTCCCCATGGGGTGGCACAGAGGGTGGTGGCGAGGCTCTGGGCTGGCTTTGGTGCTGGGAACGCGGCCAGCCCACCAGGGCTGGAATGGGTGCTGGGACGGGGGACAGGCCCCGCTCCTCGGGGGTGTCCTGCGGTACTCCTTGGGTCTGGCAGCCAGAGAGTCTCCGGGTCCCTCTCACCACTAGGAGCAAGCCCTCCTGGCTGTCAGGGCCGGTACCTGTCTCCTCGTGGAGCGATCTTCAGCAGCGTGGTGACAGCGTCCCCAGGGCACTGGTTAGCCATCAGGAGCAGCAGTGACTCCATGCTACGCTGGCCTGACTCCATGGTCACGTATTCCCAGTTTTCATAGATGCAGCTCATGATCTTTGGCACCTGGAGGGGACACAAGTGAGGGTGGTGCTGCCACTGGAGGGCAGCCATTGCCCCAGCTGCCCTTGCCGTCCCTCTCCTGCTTTAAGGTGGCTTCAGGTGCCTGAGACACCTGGCTTTGGGCCGGAGGCAGGGATGGAGGGAGGAACAAGGCCTGCCAGGGCTGAAGGACAGGGTCATCCAGCCACAGGCCACTTACATCTGTCAGCCAGACGTGAGGGTCTGCCATGACCACGTCCATCACACTGCTGCCCAGCGGCTTTTTCTTGGCATTTAATTCTCTCAGGGCATCAATGACTGTGAGGACGATGTCTGTCCTCTCAGATGGTTGAAGGTATTTTGCAAAGGCCTATGGCAGGAAGGAAGGGAGTGAAGAATGTCACGTTGAGTGCCCTGATGGTGCTGCTAAGCTGGACAGTGCGAGCAGCCCTGGTGAGAGATGCACAGCAGTGCTGGTAGCAGAGGCTGCAGTCACTGCATGGGGGAGGATGAGAAGAGAGGGCCCCCAGGGTGAGGGAGGAGGCTTGGGCTCTGGGGCACAGTGTGCTGGCCCTACAGAGAACAGGGGCCTGCTGTTGGCCAGGCGGAAAATGCTGCTTGGGCACTGGAGTGCAGCCCTCGCGTTGTCCCTGCTTGGGGACAGCAGAAACCCTGCTGAGAGCAGCGACAGGGAGGCCACGCCAGCCCCGCTGATTTTGGATGCCTTCTCACACGAGAGCCCTGCTGATGCCACAGGCAAGGCAAGGGGGCAGCTCCTTACCATGGCAAAGTCTCTGGTGGTGGGTGAACAGCACAAGGAGGTGGTCTCAGCTTCCCAAGCCGCTGGCAGCTGTGCATTCTCCTCTGACAGTGTCGTGCCTAAAGAGCAGGGCAAACACAGGAGAGTGCGTGAGACCCAGCTGCTTTGCCAGCAAGCTTACCAGCTCCTGAGAAGAGCTTTGATCTAGGAATGGCTGAGAAGGGAGGTGATGACCCACAGTGAAAGGAGGAGGTGGTGGAGAGAGATGTAAATGAAAGGGTGACCTGCCTCCCGTGTATTTATGCCAATGCTCCTGGCCTGGTCAACTCCAAGGACCTAGAGCTCTGCATGCAGTCCCACAGTTAAACTGTGGTTTGGAATAACAGTGACGTGGGGTATGGCTCGCATGGATGGAGTGCTGTGGGACGGTGGTACAAGCTCTTCAAGGGAGAGGGGATGAGGAGTGGGGCTGCCTCCTGAGCGAAGGAGCAGCTCAGCTCCACGGGACGATCAGCTGTGTGGGACACAGCGTGGGTCAGGAGCAGGGGAGAGGCGGTGCTGGTGACATGGTGTGCCTCCAGCAAGCACAGGAAGGGGCCCGCCACAACGCGCAGGAAGACAAGCAGACGGCTCGATTGATGTCGTTGTGCAGGGGGCGGGGGAGGCAGCCCACCACTGCTTCTCTTACCTTTTTGCTGGCGGGTGAATAGGAAAAAGGGAGAAAAGAGCATCCAAAGCCACACGGCTGGTCTTTTCTTCCCAGATGACATGAGCAGGAGGAGACGTCCCAAGCAGCTGCCCGAGGACTGGGATGGAGGATCTCTCTGCAGAAGGCACGTCTGTCCTCATTTTGAGCAGCCTGGGTGAGGGAGGCAGAAGAGCAGAAGGGCTGAGGGCAGGCGCCTGGGGCCAGAGCCCCCGCCCCAAGAGCGTGGCCAGGGCTGGACCCAGGGTGTGCCAGAGCTTTGCAGGACCATGCTGGCCGCAGCTCCCAAAGCAGCTAGCTGGGTGGCAGCCCTGCACAGGGAGAGCTGCCAGGCCTGGGCTCCCACCATGTTCCTTGGGCAGTCCCGTCCAACACAGGACTGGGGGCAAAGCTGGCTCCTGGCAAAGAGGGGGCTGGGAGAGAAGCCCATGGGAAACCGAGGCACCAAGACCCCCCACTTCAGCACAGAGGCTGGCAGAGCACCCAGACCTGTGCCCAGGCTTGCCTTGCAGGCGCCTCAAAGCTGCCAGCTGTGCCGGCGCGCAGGGAATGGGAGGTGGCCTGGCTGGAGAGTACCTGGTCCTTCCATACCTCCAGTGAGGAATAGCTGGCCAGCAAATGGCTCAGCATCCTAATCCTGCCCACAGTCCTCTCACGCACAGCTGGTCTCTCAGAGCTGGTGAAAGCCAACAGCACCTTGGAAGAGAAAAGCTGCTGGTGTGCCTTGGGGGCAGAGGCGCTCCAGCAGAAGCGGCGCTGCTCAGCTCCAGGGCTGGACTTGCACAGTCCATCAATGCTTCCTCTGATCTGGGGCAAAGCCTGTAGTGGCGTTCCTGCCCCTAGGGTCCTTCACAGGCTTTGGACAAATGCCCCGAGCCTGCCTTGTGGCCAGGCAGGAAGGCAGATGCCACCCACTGCAGCCGCTGTGCTGCAGAAGAGCCTGGTGGGTAGCCCCCAGTTACCCAAGGCAGGTGCGCACCCTCCCTGCCATGCTGTCTCTCTGCATGGCGCTGGTGTGGGGACCACCCACTCAGGAGTGAGCACCCCCTTCCCTCCAGGGTGAGGAATGGCCCCTGTGAAGCCCACTCTTGGCCCATGCCAGACCTGAAAGATACTCTGCAAGTCTCCTTGCTGACTCTGGAGGCAGGAGAGCTGAGCACCATTGTCTCCAGCATGGTGTCCATGGCATCAGGGTCTGCAGAGAGGACAAAGAGTTGTGGCAGTGATTCTACTGTTCCTCCACCCCCAGGAGACTGATCTGAACTTCCAGAGCCGCGGCAGGAGTCCACACGGCCTCTGCAGTTTCCGGGAGAGACCCAGGGGCAGACAGTGTGCTGCGGACAGAGCGACCTGCGGCATTGGATGGGGCCAGGCCCACGGGAAGGGCACAAAGGGACGAGGGTGGGAAAGCAAAAGCGAGAGCCTGCCCTGCCTCAGATCTCTGGTTGTATGGCAGCACAGGGTTATCAGGGAGCAGCCCAGAGGGGACTGGGCGCTCCTGCAGGTCCCTGAAGTACCCAGCACGTACCCTGAAGTAGAGGGAAGTGTCCAGTCCCTCCATTTCCTCTGCTGGAGGAAGCCCCAAGACACTCAAGCAGCAGGCATGTAGACTGCTTTTCTCTTTGCCCTCCAGCACCGTCTGCACTGAGCTGCAAAGAGAGAGAGGGGGCCAGTTGGACACCGATGCTGCGAGCAGCGCCTCGAGGGCCTCCGCGTGGGTGCACACAGGCCTCTGAGGAAGGGGGTCCCCAGCAGGGATGGGTAGGTACCTCAATTCGGCGATGGCAAGCATGGCGAGTTGCCGCACTGCTGTGCGCAGCTGGTCCCTGGGCTCTTGTTCCACCAGCTCCTACAGAGCACAACCGAGATGGGACCTGGCAGCTGCCAGCACCCAGCACCACACCAGCCCCTTGCTGTGGCCAAGCATTGTCCTCACAGGGTGCCAGTGCCGGGGGTCCTTGCCCCCTTCCCTAGAGCCACCGTGGGTGTCCCCTCACCTTGACCTTCTCTGCCAGCTCGTATCCGTGGCAGAAGATATCCAGGCCCTGTGACAAGCCATGGCGCCTGGCGGTTCTGCACAGGCTGCAGATGCTCTCAAGAAACTTCATCTTCTGGCCCTCCTCCTGGCAGTGGGGGGACAGAGAGACAAACGGGGAGTGTGAGAGGGGGGACACAGGGACAGCAGCACCACAGCACTGGGGGTGCAGGAGAGCTGGGCAGAAGCAGCTCTGCCCAGCCCGGCAGCAGAGCCCCTGTCCTGCCGAGGCTGGCACAGCCACATTCAGAAGGGCCGTGGTTACCTTTTCTGGGCTGTTTGGCAAAGGCTTGGATGAAGTCCACATTCTGCTTCTCCTGTGTGTACACAGGCAACCAGCTGGCACCTAATAAAGGAGGAGAGCAGGGAGGGCTGTAGAGAGGCTCCGGGTGGCAGGAGAGCAGAGGAAGATGTGCCCTGCGTCCAGCCCGTGCCCACACCCCTGGCCCAGTCATCCCGTGTGTGTCAGGCTGGAGGGTGCCTGGCAAATGGGCTGTGATTGCTGGGGCACGGTGCGGTAGGGAAAGCCCCGGTGCCCAGGGCTGAGGAACTGGCTTGCAGACGGGCAGGAGAGGTCCCCATCCCACAGCACCGCTGCCTCTGGCTGCCTGTGCCCCAGGCCAGGAGCTGGGTCCCCCCCTCTGCTCTCTCCCTCCTTGGGACAGGCTGTGCTGGGGCCACTTCCAGCGCTGAGCAGCCCTGTCACCCAGGCAGCATCGTGTCCCCGAGCCATGGGACCCCTGCTGCCAGTGTGCCACGGAAAGATTATCATGGCATTGAGCATGGGGCGCTCGCTGGCCTCAGCCCTGCCCAGACCGAGAGGGCCCCTCACTCACCAGTCACCAGTGGCTGGACCATGCACAACCTCGTGGGGCTCTGGTGGAGACCTGCTCTCCTGGGGAGCCCCATCCTTCTCCCAGGCTACAATGGGGAATCTGGGGGATCTCCGTCATCATCCTGCAGGACAGAGGAAAGGGGTAGGTGTGGGGAAAAGGGAAGCTTTGGCGAGACGCTTGGGCGCCGTGGGGCTGCTGGGTGCAGCAGGGAGAGACGTGGGCTGTGCTCGGGGTCTCCTCGCCCGCTCCGTGCTCCTGCCCTGTCCCGTCGCTGTCCTGATGGAAACTGTGGGCTGGGGCCACGGCCGTGGTGAAGTACAGGCACTGCAGTGTGGTGTCACCAGGTGAGGTCACAAAGACCTCACTGTGACCCACTGGCCCGGGAGGGAGGGGCCCGGAGCCCCTGGGAGGGGCATGGGGCTGGTTCAGGCCGTGGGCACCTGCGTGCTCTCGGGGTGCCTCCAGGCCCCTCTTTGACCTCCGGTGTATCCCAGAGCCCTTGCTCAGACGCCGCCCCCCGGCATGCCCGCCAGGAAAAGACCTTTGAGATCACCAAGTCCTAACCATTAACTTGATGGTCTGCCAAGTCCATCACTCAAGCATGGCCCTAAGCACTACATCTAGGTGGGTTTTAAACACCTCCAGGGTGGTGTTTTCCACCACCTCCCTGTGCAGGCCTGTTCCAATGCTTGACCAACCAGTCAGTGAGGACATTTTTCCTAACAGCCAATCTAAACCTCCCCAGGCATACCTTGAGGCCATTTCCTCTTGTCCTATTGCTTGTTACCTGGGAGAAGAGACCAAACCAACCCCCACCGGCCCTGCAGCCTCCTTTCAGGTAGCTGTAGAGAGTCTGAAGGTCCCCCCTCAGCCTCCTCTTCTGCAGGCTAAACACCGCCAGCTCCCTCAGCCGCTCCCCATCAGACTTGTGCTCGAGACCATTCACCAGCTTCACTGCCCGTCTTCGGGCACGCTCCAGCACCTCAGTGCCTTCCCTGTAGTGAGTGGCTCAAAACGGAACACAGCGCTTGAGGTGGCGGCCTTGGCAGTGGACGAGTACAGGAAGACAATCACTGCCCTG